>NC_056736.1:24783451-24859549 GCF_019279795.1 Protopterus annectens | reverse complement strand
TCGGTTCCATACCCCAGGGTATCCTTAAAGGGTTGTGTTGAAATTACTGCTCCGTATCTTTTAGTTTTAATATTTGTCCCGCTCACACCACCTACCTTGGGACAGTAATATGCTTTTAGACTGCTCACTCTCCATACATTCCCTATCGGCATCTTTGCCATTGCTGATGATGTCATCCACCTAGAAGTATGTCTCTGGGAGTGCTGTGTTCCACTAATCTCGGTAGCATGTTCTGTAACTGCGTAATGCTGTAGTGTGATAAGGTAGTTGGGTGTATGTTCGGTTCCCAGCCCTGCCAAGTGTGTGTGTGTGTATTTCCAACTGCCTGGGGACAGAGTAATGCTTTTAGACTGCTCACTCTCCATACATTCCCTCTCGGCGTCTTTGCCTTTGCTGATGATGTCATCCACCTAGAAGTATGCCTCTGGGAATGCTGTGTTCCAGTAATCTCTGTAGCACGTTCTGTAACTGCTTCATGCTGTAGTGTGATAAGGTAGTTAGGTGTATGTTTGGTTCCCAGCCCTGCCAAGTGTGTGTGTTTCCAGCTGCCTGGAGACAGAGTAATGCTTTTAGACTCCTCACTCTCCATACATTCCCTCTTGGCGTCATTGCCTTTGCTGATGATGTCATCCACCTAGAAGTATGCCACTGGGAGTGTTGTGTTCCAGTAATCTCGGAAGTGCGTTCTGTAACTGTGTAATGCTGTAGTGGGATAAGGTAGTTAGGTGTATGTTTGACTCTCAGCCCTGCCAAGTGTGTGTGTGTGTGTGTGTGTGTGTATGTGTGTGTGTGTTTCCAGCTGCCGGGACAGAGTAATGCTTTTAGACTGCACACTCTCCATACATTCCCTATCGGCATCTTTGCCTTTGCTGATGATGTCACCTACCTAGAAGTATGCCTCTGGGAGTGCTGTGTTCCAGTAAAATTGGTAGTGCGTTCTGTAACTGCGTAAGGCTGTAGTGCGATAGGGTAGAAAGTTCTATGTTCTAATCCCAACCCTGCCGCGTGTGTGTATTTCCAGCTGCCTGTGGACAGAATACTCTTTTTAGACAGCTCACTCTCCGTACACTCCCTATCGACATCTTTGCCTTTGCTGATGATGTCACCCACCCAGAAGTATGCCTCTGGGAATGCTGTGATGCTGAAACTCGGTAGCGCGTTCTGTAACTGCGTAAAGCTGTAGTGTGGTAGAATAGACAAGTAGGTGCTTGATTCCAAGGCATGGCAGGTGTGTGTGTTTGGCAGTTATACCCTATGTGTTGGTATCTGTGGGTGGCTAGCTGCAGGATGTGTTTAGTGTGTTTTGTTACTGACCTATATAGTGTCCACAGCCCGCATATTCTGCCAAGACACTGGGTTGTCAACACATACATTTGCCAATAGGTCTGGTGAGTAAATGTCAGCAGCCCTACTCTTATCCTTAATACAGTCTGACCCATGTGACGTAACAAAACACACATGCCTTGATAGTAACAACACTACATGATGCAGGTGGCACATGTAGTTTCCTTTTCATTCCTGTCTAATGCTTGGCTGTCATGTGGTCCGCTGTTGTGCTATAAATGCAATATCTACATATGTGTGTATATGTATATGTGTGTATGTATGTGTATATATATATATATATATATATATATATATATATATATATGTATACATATAATATATATGATATATGTAGATATAGAGAGATAAACATAGATATATACATATATGTCTGGGGACATCAGCACTATTGAATGTTTGTGCAGGATGATCTGTACATGATAACCTCGGATGTATGTATATCTGCCATGGAATAGTGGTAATGCACATCGTCTGTTGTGTGCAGGGTCCCGGGTTGTAGTCGTGTAGACACCGGTTATTTTGTTGCTAGGAAGACCATGGGCCATCGAATACGGTGATAGTAAGGCACCTGTTACCAGTTGTGTACGTATCTGAGTGACACTAAGCAGTGGTTATTAATTTGGAGGTTCGGTATGGGTCATATAACTATTCATTAGAAGACTATACTATGCAGATGAGTTTGACAATAGTGTATCCCATTTATACCCAGGGTGGGATACTGATCCCTGGAGTGTATGTGTGTAGATAGCGGGGTGCAGGGCTCCAATATAGTTGACAGCATAGGAGGGGGGGTCAGGCATACTGTACGTACATTGCACACCTGTGCCTCGGGAGTACTCCTGCCTTAGCACGCCTAAGCTAGGGGTGTGTCTATACCTGCCTGGTGACATTGTGAGGGACAACAGCAGTAGTGGGGCAGTCAGGGTGAACAGGTGCAGAAACAGGTGATGATCAGCACAATCAGCAGATAACATGGCCAGCCCACACCTGAACAGTATGGCAATGTGAGCAAGCAGCATACACACAGGTTTCTTCCGCACTCTACACTACTGGTGTATACCTGCGGGGTCATTTCACAACACAGTCCAACCAAATGAGAAGGGCTGCAGCAGGCAACATAGACCAACATGTGCAGGAGGCTGAGGGCAGTGAAGATGTGTATGCTGCCGAACAACCCTTACTGGGGTGACATAAGACTTTATAGACCCAGGGTGACTTACCAGGGGCTACATGAGCTGGGGATGGTGGAGCACTATGGGCTGGACAGAGACCTCCTACAGTGGCTTGCTGACCTGTGCCTGCCACACCTGATATATCAAATAGGCTGAGGGAAACCCATCACAGTGGATACCATGGCATGTATTGGCCTAGATATACTAGCCACAGGTACCTCCCACAGCACAACTGGGGATATCATGGGGATCTCACAGGCATCTGCATCCAGAGTATTGCACCAGTTCACAGACGCTATGTCAACACATGCTAGGGAGCATGTACATGTCCTCAAAACACGTGATTAGTAGACCAGCAGTATGCATCTCTGCAACCACATGGCTGACTACCCTGGGGTACTGGGTGCTATAGCCTGCACACACGTACACATCAAAGAAACATCTGGTGAGCGGGTTAGGGCCTACATTCACTGCAGGAACATACCCTCCAACAGCTAGGTGATGGCCAGGGCATTAGATTGAATGTGTGTGCTGTCTGCCCTGGAAGCTATGATGATTCTGATATATGGAGTCTGACACAGCTGTACCACATCTTTGCCAATATGGACATCCCCTACAGTCTCCTAGTGGGGGATGCTGGATAACCACTGGTGTCATGGCTGATGACACCCATCAGCAATGCACACACACCTGAATGCTCACACCATAATGAGGCAGATGCACAGGCAAGACATATAATTGAGCATGTGTTTGGGATGCTCAGGTCAAGGTTCTGGTATCTGGACACTTCCGGTGGTGCCCATCAGTATTCACTAGCTACATGCACACAAATTGTTATGGTATTTGCTATGCTACACAATCTCATCCTACAGTAACAGTTGCAGCAGGAACAGCATGGGGCAGGGCCACATGGCCCAACACCACTGCCAAGGCCTGTACAGACACAGTGTGACTTGGCGAAGGGACTACCTGAGCAGGGCCCAGTCAGTGACAGGGCCGTGCAAAGTATGACCTGCCCTTGGCAAATAGGCAACACAAGGCATATGCACTGACACAGTAGGTACCCACGGATGACACCTCTCTGACCTGCACACAGTACAATGGATGCCAAACATGACACTATCTGTGCTCGGCCATGTATAGGAGGTGCACTGTGTGCATCTGACATAGGCAGCCCTCCAGCACCGTCCTCAGGTCCAGAACACCCCCAGGGTACATCTATCGACCTAACAATTGGCAGTTGTATTAGAACGTGTCTTTACCCATTGCTATGGTATGTATGTGAGCATACAAGAGACTTTGGTGGCCGAATGTTAGGGCAGCAGACAGTACACGTCCATAGTGGCACCATGACATCTGTAGCACATACGGGGGTCACAATGGTAGCCAGTAGTACACAGGGTGTCCTAACCCACTGCAGATTATGGGCTGAACATCATGTGTGTCCATACAGCCCACACACGTTCCATGCAGCTGGACAGGTGTGGACCAATACAGACAAATGATATACAATGGCCTATGGATATGCCCAATGAATGACGCCAACCCCCAGAGACACACAGACTACAGCAGGCCAGGCAGTTTGATGTAGGTTGTGAAAGCTAGGACGTCCAACACCACTATGCTGGTATTTAAAGCTGGGATCTGATGTGCACTGGTATCCCTCCAAACAGCGATTTCGGTAGGTCCACACTCTGACATGGAGTACCTGGCATACCAGTACAGTAGTGGCAGATGTGTACAACTGTCAGCTGTGTCCCCCCATCCAATGTACACATGTGAGAGTCATGTGAGCCACCCCAGTGCTGTGTAGGACTGTGGATGTGGTTGGATGTCCCGCCACGCTATGCAGAAATGTAGCAACTGTCAATGCCACATGACCATTAGCTACCCTGCAGACACAGCATGACACCTGTCTGTGTAGAATGGTGGGGTCTTCAACACTAACTATCTGGACATGTGACCATACTTGGCATGCTCACACACATGACGGTATGACGGTAATGTTGGTCGACAACATGCGTGACAATCATACTGTGCATGCTCACACTGATACACAGGACAGCCAGGCCTGCAAACACCAGTGGTCCGGACATATCTGCCAGTACTTTGCTATACTGTTGGATGACTGTGCTGTATGGTGTGTGTGTGGTATATTGTCTGTACATATGCCATGGTGTATTGTTAATTCACATGAGCTATGTGCGCAGGGTACTGCTACCAACACGTGAATAGGATGGTTCTTTGTTTGTGGACAAAATGACGAGTGGGTAAGGCACATTCCAGCAGGTGTGAGGAGTTGTGTGTGGGTTTGCACAGTGTTAAGCTGACCTCTGGTTACAGCACCTTATACCCATTCAGACTCCACATTTCTTTGACAGTTCGCTACTGGCATACTGGTAGACAAACACGCTTACACTCGCTCTCTCACCGACATTTGTGCTTACATTTGTCATTCACGCTGGGTGTGTGCGATCCCTTGTGATGTGTATTACATTGGACTACATGACTACAGTATTGGGTATGTCTAACCATTTGGCGACGGCAGGCGTTCGACTGTACGGACTCTGCGGCCTTTCCAGTGACATAATCATATTATCTGCGTGTTCCTCATATGATCGGCTCCCATCTGCCTGATACATGGATACCGATACTCTGCAATGCTGACATGTGAATGTAATTTTGTTAACACAGCTGTCTGCCAGGTCATGCTACCGCATACCTACTGTACGTTTTCCACCTTTCAGATTTCACGACGGGAGACTGTAGGAGTAACACCTTTCCCACTTTGCATGGGACAGTCTCTCATTAGGCATATGTCATGTGACAATACTCTAGCCATTGCAACTGTCCTGATTAGGGAACATTCTCATATTCTACGTGTCTGTAATATTTGCTTGTTACAGGTCTTGTATACCTGACACCATCAATATGTTATATGAAGTAGCATAAGCAACTTGACTGCTGCTAGACTATGCTTTGATTTGTGCTGATATGTATATTTCTGTGCTATGCATGGCTGTAGGTATGTTCTGCCTTGGTACGTCTGACATTTCTACACAGCAGGTCCCACTTTGGCCATTCAGAATGGTGGTGGCCCTATAGGTCCTATATGTAGAGCTATCACATGTGTCAAGGCAACACATACCCACAGCCAGTAGTAAACTGACTACCTCAACCGTTTGCATACGTTAAGGTTATTCATTATAATTGCTAATACTGTTTCCTATTACATATAGCTGTTTCTGATACAACATATTAATTTCTGACACCACTACACACAATGTATGGCCTCCTTACCCGAACTCACAGGCCATGTGCCATAACATTCATTTTGCAGGACACAACTGCCCAGACGGGTGTGTCCCTCAAAGGCGTATGGGTGGTAAACCTCATCTATTATGCTATCATCTACCTAAGGTGGTCAGCAAATTATGCACTTTCCGTCACTAGCAGACCTCACATACCAATGGGGGAGAATGATCACTGTATCAGGAACACTGCATAACACCCTGCGGGACACATTTAGATGATTGGTTCTATTAACCAGACACATTGACAGTTACAGAGCATATGTATTCATTCATGTTTGTTGAGGTACATGCTGTTTATGACTCATACATGTTGTCATCTGTCATTACCTGTATTCCGCCACCTGTCCACCTACTATCACTAGTTCTGGAAGTGTTTAGTTGGACATTGTTACATTCTGATACATAACTATGGACATCCATGCTAATTGGGTACACAGCACTGATATGGTCCCTATGTATACCCCCGATGGCTTACAGACTATCCGGTAGATGTGCTCTTCAGGTATGGGGGGTATAGGTGTCTACTATGCCCACATAGTAATATTAATGACTTCCAGTGGGCGGGCCTACTACATCTCTGCCAACCAGCACCTGCACACTTAAGCCCATTATAGCATACCCATGGTTCACCTACCTGTCACCCCTCTAAAGCACTCATGAGAACTACTTACTGTAAGCACAGCTGGGGTATGAGCACACCCTTACACATTGCCCAGTCTCCCCATCTCAGGACACATGTCGTAAGTTTTGTCAACACATGTGTTATTACACTTGCACAACCTACTGTTCCATGTACAGCTACATCCTGCTTGCGTCAATCACTACAGGTTGCCTGTATAGTGAATTTTTGGTGTCCCACAAGGGACTCCATTATCCATGTTTAAAGTGTAGACCTTGCAGATCTCTCCCACTGGTACTTTCCTGCTGGTGGTTTGGAATGCAGCACTGTATTTACCTTTATTGCATGTCTGTATGTCTGACCGGCGTAGCTGGGCAGTGTGGGAGATAAAACGTTTATTTATTGGACCTCCCAGTAACATATGCCCAGTCTGAACATATGTTACCCCTAATTGCTGTAAAGTATCCTAGTTATGTACTGTGTATATCTACAATGACATATATATTTGTTTTGTGTGTTATGTGTATATATATCAGTTCCTGTTGTATGTGTATATATATATATCTATCTATATATATATATATATATATATATATATATATATATATATATATATATATATATATATGTGTGTGTGTGTATATATATATATATATATATATATATATATATGTGTGTGTGTGTGTGTGTGTGTGTGTATATATCAATATATACATCTATATGTATATATATTTTTATTTATATATACATCTGTGTGTCCGTTAACCAATACATTTCCCAGACATAGACACTTTCACATGCGTATTGGGTTTTATCTCTGCTTCAACAGCATACTATTGCCTTAGTCATTATGACACCGACACTTCACTCCGGTGAACTTGTGATCAGTATACTGCATGTTATACAGCGGACAGATGTCACACGTTTTTCATGTCTGGGGTACCGCTGATAAGTGTGATGTCATACAGTGTAATTCGGCCTATTACTCGTATGTGCAGCCTATTATTCCTGCTACTGTTTTGGTTTCTGTGCACATTCATATTATTAATGTTAATAGAATGAGTGCTTGTGTTACAGAGATTGTACGTCAACATATTGATGTCTGCATGTAGTTGTGTCTTTCTGCTTTTCCCGGTTTGGGGTTGTCACAGCAGAACTCCGTTCCGCTCATGGTTGGCAGATAGGTTTTACGTTCTGGGCTGCCAGGCATGACTCACAACCACCGACGACGGTGTGCTCATTCACGCATGTTTCCACGCAGATGACACTCTATCTGGAAATTGAACCTACGTGCTAGCTGACCTCCGCAGGCCACTCCATTGCAACCGGCGCAACATACCCTAGCACTCCTGTAGGTGGTCACAACATGAACTACATTCTGTCTGTGTATAATGTTGACATAGCACGTCAGCGATGTTATGGCCACTGGTATAACCCTGCCTCTCATGTGCATAGCAGTGCTCTACTCACTCTTGTGCAGCTTTATCTGACATACGCTGCGAGCACTTTATAATACCTTACTTGCTCTAGATTCCCTTCACAACCCTTATGTTTGCTTTCATCTTTCGGCGTTCATTCTTATATATATATATATATATATATATATATATAGATAGATATATAATTGCATATTTCTTTTATGTCTGTGGATATTGATCTATATATATATATATATATATATATATATATATATATATATATATATATATATAAACGTTACAGCTGTACAAGGCAACATACATTTTCTATGCAACAAGCTGCTTACACCCGCACAGGTGCACTTGCATCTACTTATTGTGAGTTACATATGTTTACTGCCACTTCTTTGTGATTACATGTGCCTTATTCCTTATGACAGTACCACTTTGATTGATGGAATCCAGTTTATGGCCCCATGCGAGACACGAATTCACCTTTACAAGTTTAAATGTTGGCTTTACAGCACAGAAGCATTTATTACACAATAAATTAATATGTGCTATAGTCGTACTTGAACCGGGAATGCCTTTACATTAGGCGGATGCTCTAACCACTACACTATTGTTGTTTTGCCTCATTTATATGTATACCCATGGTTCATAGCTACTATAACATACGCCTCACCGCTTCACTTGCACAGCAGGGATCCATTCTCCTGCTGGGAAAACATTCCCTATTTCCCACTGCTCTGGGCCCGTGCTGCATGTCTACTCACTCCAAGGATATTCCGAACTCCTACGCTTATAGTCCTGGCACATATGTGTGTTTGATTGTCAGGGTGTTCATGTGCTGGTCCGGGTTTAGGCTTGTCCGTCTGGTGCCTAGAACTTCCCTGTACCTGTTCAAATGTCAGACATAGCTCATGGACAGAGTTAGTCCTGATTTTAACATTCTACCTGTGTTTACAGACGCAGGTGTTTGGGCACCTCTGACCACATTATTAGGTCGGCACTGCATAATATAGGGTGGGGAGTGATTCCACTACATACTACGGGGGGGGGGGGGTTCCACTGGTGTTTCCCTTCACATTTGACTATTTCATTCATTCATATATACAATAAATATTATTATGGACATCAGTTATAAATTCACTACAGGTATGCTATAGTCCTGTCAACAAATGTGACAGTTGGTTGGTACATATGTGTATGGACCTCTTTGATACTCGGGGACTAATTTCTACAGTGACAGGGACAAGGCTATGACAAATCAGGAACAATCACGGACACGTCTACAATATTAGTACTATTAACTTGGAACGTGTTGACAGATTCGTATTACTACTTATTTTATGCAGTTAAATGCATCTATTACTCTTAATTGTTGTCATTAGTCATTCTCATTCAACACCTTTCCTCCAAAGGTCACTGGCTTTGTGAGTGATTAAGAGGCTGGCCATTTATTGTGCAAATGCTCTTTGCCACATTGTCATATGTACAGGATGGGATATATTTTGGGGACACCAGATTGTTTAGGCCTACACATACCCATGGTCAGTGCAGGTTTAGAACATTCATCATTTTCCTAGCTGAGAGCCTATACCTTTAGCACTTTAGTTGTTAGTCTGTTTCTTGTATGAATTACGTATTTTCTATCCTGACATGACTGCTTTAGGCAAATGTTACATGCGGTATGGTACATAGTTATTTCCTACAATCACAGGGCATTTGGCATTGTATCATTGTTGGTCAGGACACACCTACCCAAACATTGACTGTCCCTCACACAGTGGATCAGGGGGTACCCTGTTTACGTCAGTGTCGTCATCACCCTATTTCCAAGTGCCACTATGGGAATGTGTACAATATATTCTCTTGATTATTCATGTGGGGACACGTGCGTCACGGCAGGTGTTTGATCCTGGGTAGTAGGTTCTGCATGACCGTCTAGGGCTGGACAGTCTCGTGCACCACTACTGCACATTCAACTTGTGTCCAGATGTCTATAGGACTGGACATCGTGTCTTGATACACATTCTGATGTTTACACAAGTTACTTATCCCATGAGGGATATCCAAAATTTTAACAAGACCAATACCGACCATTCTTTTGGCTTTATGAAAATGTGTTGAGGGTTTTACATGCAAGGGATACATAGTTTGCAATCCTAACACTGCCTTGGGTGACACTGCCTACTACATATGAGTAGTGGTCACTATGTGTAGATGTGGCTGTGCCAAGCTAGTAGGCCGAGTATGGCTGGATTTGGTGGACGTTCAGGTATGGGGGCGGGTTGTGTGCTGTGGAGGGGATGATGGGTATTCAATTATGCATCCAGGTGTGTTGCATTTGAATGGGCCGGTTCCATCAGGACCATTTTGTGGGTATGTGCCAGTGACGATTCTGTACATTTGTATCGCACATTTTACTATTCATATGTTTGTGTGATTGTGTTCTACAGTATGGCCTGTCAGGTTGTATTGCAGATGTGTATACTTGTTCTTTGTGTTTCTTTCTGATTCACTTGCTGCTCCCTCATACACCTCCATTTCACCTATTCTGCATACAACACAGTCTCGCCTTTGAGGATTATACCATTACCCATCTTCCCACATGCATATTCCTGACACTCCATCCATCACTGCTTTGGTTGATGGCCCATGACACGGTCAAGGTAACACATTGCATACACTACATATGTCAGGTACCTGTATGGTTGTGTGGACTACCCTGGCATGTTTTACCTTCCACATGCTGTACATCACGCACATAGGTACACGCCCATACTTAACTTTCATGACATGGTTGATACACCCAGGTAATACCCGTTCAACTGTGACACATCCTGACAAGTACAGCTTGGACCACATATGTGCGGATTTTGGCCAACTGCTATGATCATTGGTAGGGTGCCACCTTTTCATATGTCCAGGATGGGATATATTCAGGACACATATCTGATTGTACTGGACAACACATACCCACGGTCAACACTACGGATAATACTTTTCCTTTCTGCCTACATGTTAGCTTATTGTTGCAGCAGTTTATATGCTCCTTCTGTTTCGTTTTCTTACTTATTCTATTTCTTGTCACATGTGGTATGTTACATATGGACATACCTATTGTATGTGACTATTACATGCATTTTGGGATATAATTCTGTCATACTGTTGCTAGATATTTACATTTATCATGGTTTTGTTATGGACACATCTGCCTAGCTGTGTACTCTCCCTCACAATGTGGGACAGCTGGTGACCCTGACCATTGGCCTGGATGTAGCTATTGGTGGTGAGCTAACATGATGTGTTTCACTTCCACTTGGTATAACTATCTACACTGCATTGGAATATGGGCACATGGCTTTCAATGTAATTTGTTCGAGGGATGGGGACTCGTTATTCCTTACCGTGCATTTGTGTTTGCTTCTTAATTTTGTGTTCAGAGGGACTGTCTTGCATGCTTTGCATATGTTACAGTATCCACGGACACTGACAGATGTGATTACTATTGCAGGCAAATTGTTATATGCAAGCATTTTAGGTTGCACGTCGACAGCTGACATTTCCACGCCTCCGTGCGGCACTTCGACACACCCTATGCACTCGTGCTTGTTTCCTATGCACGTGGCTGTGGTGACAGCGCACCTTCATTAATATGCATTTGGCGCTTCTGTGCCATCTACATGCCGCAAGGTCAGTGCAAGCCTAACGCCGGCCTTTCGCCTAGCTTCATGAAACCCGGGGATATATCACACCAAAAATATTCCCCAACACTGTAATGATATCCAGCATTTTAAAAGAAAATTGTTTTCCTCATTATCTTCAAATGTTACTTAGTCAAGTGGATAGCAAACTCCACATTTATACCAGGCCTATCCTTTATTAACATTTGAGTAAGTCACTGGCTATAGCATCAGGACTGAGGTAGCTAGACATCAAATGGCTTTTGTCTACTAGCAACCTATGAATCTAAGTCTATTACATCTTGTGAATTCCTTCAAAAAAAAAAAACACAGCAGAGAAGCAACAAAGACACAGAATTTCTGAAAATACAATAACTATAACAAATAAAGTTATGAGCATATGCTTACAAACATCAGTGTCATTAAATGATATATGAAATAATCATTCAATATGCTAATGGGTTTGTGTTTCTGATTGTATATACAGACCAATAAATAGAATTTGAAAATAATTGTAAATGCTGAATGGACAACAATGCAGACATGGGAAATCACTCCTCTGTAGTTTTTTGTAGCTACAGCACAGACTTTTACTGAAGTAATAGATGCTCAGTTAAAACAGAAAAAGAATTACTGTAGGATTTGCATCTGTCTGATCAGGTCTGATCCTAAGGGTGAAGGTCAGAGATAAAGCATCCAGGTAAGGAGAGAATACATCTCAAACCAAAATAAACAACCCCTACCCACTGCAGGAATTAACTTCTGTACTGCAGAGTTGAAATCTCTATAGACAATGACCATCACTGTGAGTGACAGATGTAACATGTTGAACCTACTAAACTTCCAAAAATTGTATAAACTATTAAGAATATTTTTGATATTTTCCTTGCAAAGAATTTTTCATCCACTAAACTGTTTACTAATGGGGCTGATTCACCCTGGTAGTTTGATTCAGAATTTTCTCTTGATACTTCATTCTGGTAGGGCTGCTAGTTCTATGCACTCTTTCTAAATCAGTGTAGCATTTATTAATGAAGGTTACTTCTCTGTCAGGGTCAGAAGATTTGCAGTGATAAAGTAATTTTGATAGTATTGATAATAACATCTGGGGTACGAGCAGCCATATGTTGTAACAAGACTTAATTTAAACACATGTGAAAATGCACAGTGCATGGTATGTTTCTGGTTTGAACCTGACAGCAACAGTGAAAAAATGTCAGAAATCTTACAAGCTGACCAGTTACCAATTAATGATACCAAACATTCAGACCTTTGTTTCTAAGTCTGGAACTGTAGTAGGAATTATACTCTTTTAATAAAATAAAACTCAATAAATATTGTGTCAATGTGCTATGGTTTTGGAGGAAAAGGTCACGTTGCTATGCACTACAAGGGGACTGCTAATTTCTGATCTAAAAATGCATGTTTCAAACAAGTTTGTTCCAATGTCTAGAGACTGAAACAGCTGAATTAATAAAATGTGATGCGTTTTTAGATGAGAGAAAGGTTTAAGCACTACTAGATTCTGGAATCACATACTTCTTTGCCAGAGTTTCCCAAGAATATAACAGCAAAATCATTAATAATCAAAAAGTGCATTATTCCATTGCACTTCTGGAAATTGAAACTGTCCTTGGAAAATGGTTATACTCTGAAGCATTAACCCCTGATTTAATTCTCGAGTTAAAAAGAAAGCCTCAGAAGAGGAGAATTTTCAGTACTAGCTGAGGGTTGATGAAGGATATTTTGCCAATAAAAGAGGCTACATTAGTATACTTAAAAATGGCTGTAAAATACCTGAATAGAGTTGTAAACCACTTCTATATTACAGTACAGGAACAGTAGTCAGACTCATGACTTCTTTTGGTAAATACATCTTGTTACTTTTCTATATGACATCCATGTGTTATTTTTATCATTTTATCTTCAATTACTTGAGAATGATTTCTCAGTACTTCACACCCCCTTATCCATTGTCTTCTACATCGTGGATTGTGTCACCACCTCCACTTTCAGGCTAGTATATATTATATAGTTGTTTCAGGGGTCCTACTACCTCCTCTACCTTCCTACCTCAAACATACATCCATTATGTCCTACCACAGGTATGTATTCTGCATGTGTGCATCCTCTGGGAGTTATAAAATAATGTATCAAAAGACAAACCTCACAACCATGTAGAGTAAAGAAAAACCTTCTTTCTCTCACCACAGCTGTGTGCGAGGGTTCAAGTGGAGTGCCCTTGAGACTCAATCTCGACAGATGAGTGCTCCTGCTTCTTGTACTTCCCTTCAGTGGTACCTTTGTCCTACATGACCTTTTCACAGGCTCCTACTATAGCTGTGAGGATGATCTTCCTTGCCCTGTTTGTTGTGAACACTTGCCTAACTACATATCTTGTCAGTGAGTATCAGAGCTCATCAAGCATGGACTGTAAACACAGTAGGTTTGACCATGATTGTAGATATGATGTTTCTGAATTGCTCAGGATATATTACTTTTACTGTGAATGCCACTTCATTCTTAATGATGTATTTAGTGAAAAATTAAGCTTATATTATTAATTTCATACATGTATAATATTCTAATAGCTATATTTTGCTCAACAAAGTCTTGGTTGTACACTGCTGTTAATGAGTGAATATAACAATTATTAATTAGTGGAAAAAGAAGGCTTATTTTAACTCATAGGATTGCACAGAAAAAAACACTGCATCATGATACTTTTAATAATTTAGTTTATAAAAAGCTTGACTTGTACATTAGAATACTGCACTATCAAGTGACAGCTTGAAAATAATAAACAATTCTTAGTCAAGCTTAGATCAGTGACAGATTTCCAAAAACTATTTGCATATTCCAGTGCTTTAAAGATCCATCTTGAAATTCACCGTGTGTATTGTTTGATATGATGCATATTATGAAAAGCTCATCCAAGGAGATCTCATGTGCTTGCACATAATAGACACAGCACATATGGAAACCCTCATTTTCCAGCATAAATGCAAGAACTACCAATTAGTACAACACCCAAGTATGGAAGACACAAATGGAAAAGTACACTGAGCTTTCAGTGATAAGGCTGCTGGTTTAAAACTGAAACTTACTTACAGTTATTTTCCAGTTCCTAGAGTGGATTGCAATTTCAGGAATCCATTTTGAATTGATGATGCTGAGTAATGTTTGTATTTGGCTGCAAGTCTAGCTCATGCACACCATTACCTGACTGACCAGAGCATTTTCTGGATTATACAACTAACATTAATGCCAAGCATGAAGGTTTAAAGGGACATCATTTACCTGGCATTCAGATGGAGTTGACTTCAAAAGTGGGGATTACATTAGTTAAGAGACCAGTCATACCAGCAGTTATTGTTAATCTTGTACTATAACTATATGTGAAGTAAGTCAAAGGGTAAGGTGGGTGCTGTGGCATGAAATGGCAGCAAAAATTACTTTGAGATGTCTGTAAGAGTTTGAGAAAAGCAATACAGATTTTAATATGCTATAGTAGCTTAAGTAGCATAAACCACAAACTTTTTTTATGATTTTTTTGGGCCATTGAGTTGCACAGTACACGTAAAGAGGTAAATTCATTGATGGGTCTGATGTAGGAGGAGTCAAGTGCAACAAGGGAATTCTTAGAACTAGAAGAGAGGCCATGAAAGGGTAAGTTAGAAAAAATTTAGACCACAACTAATAAGTGATTATTGGAAAGGATGTCAACATTAGTGTTTGTATCCAGTCCTTAATAAAGGGGACTACTTTAAGAGACACACATTTGGCTTGATAAGATAAAGGGATAGTACAGTATCTAGTTTGCCGATGCCCACAAATTTGTTATCTATACATACTGGATTCCCAATTTTACCCAAGAGAAGTAAATGTCAAGCAGGAGGGCACGCGAGACTGGAACATGTGTGACATTAGAAGCAGTGTTCTTTTTTGGCAAGAGAAGATATCCCCTATCTGGACTACCAGAGTTCAGTCCAGTGGATTATTACAGAGAGAAAAACTTTGTTTATGAAGCTCCAATGAAAGTGGTGTCAAAACCATTAACATGGTTGATGCAAGCAGTATGGCCAGGTCATTCCTCATGTAAAGCTTTTTTGACTTTGTAAAAAGATAACGGCATTGAATAGCCATGATTTGTATTCAACAAATCCAAACTGAATGTTGTTGATTGTCTGCAGGAGTCACCTTTGCGTCTATTAATTTCTTCAGTGACAATATACCACAGATTTTTCTGATAATCATAATTACATTGATTGGTCTTTTAAATTGGGTCTGTTGTCAGTCCACCCTTATGGAGAGATACAATTTGAGTTGTTCTCCAAGTTTTACATATATAGCCCGTGCAGAGACAAGGATAAATTGATTAGTAGAGTTTTGGCTATATGGTGCTTGATTTTTTTTTTTTTTTCAGTATCACTATGTTTATTGGAAAGATCAATTGATCTATAGATTAAAAACCATCACACACATTCAAAGATGGCTGCTGTTCTGTGAGCACTGCTGAACTGCAGCTCTCCATTTAACCTGAGGAAATCTAAACTCTGAATGGATACTATAAAGATTTTACCATCAAATATTTGATAAAATAACTTCAACTACATTTTACTATCCTGTATTAGGAAGAAAAAACAGAAAAAAGGAAGATATTTCACTGGATTACATCAGATTAGCTGGCTCTGCAGAGAGAAGTAAACAAAGGAACCGTGTGCTTTCTATACTGCAAGTTTTTGTGTTTTAACAACATGTCAAAAGAGGAAAAAAACATGGATATAACCACTACCAAAACAAAACTTTCGGAATTACAGTCACCAGAAAAAGATGTGATTTCTAAACGACAGAAAATTACTAAAATACAGGAACAACAGAAACCAGGGACTAAAACTAAACCTGAGCAAGCATTAAACATGGAAGACATCAGAAATGCTCTGCTACCCATACAAGAAGCTCTGAAGGAACTGACTTGTCAAATACAAACATTTGGAAATTCATGTACTCAGTTGCTGGAAAGAATGGTAAGATGGAAGCTCGAATTTCTGAAAATGAGGATAAACTAACTTTACTCGAAAAAAAAACTAATCTACATGATGTGGATATACAGGCTATGCAAAGCAAACTTACGGACATAGAAGCAAGATCTAGGAGAAACAACATTATTATTAGAGGGATTCCAGAATCTATTCAGTATAATGAATTAATTCCATCCATACTAAAAATATTTGCAGTGCTTCCAAATGACTCTGATATGGTGAAACAAATTATTATTGAAAGAGCACACAGAGCACTGAGAGTTACAAGCATCTAACTTTCCTAGACCTGTATATGTGAAAATACTTAATTATCAAGATGTAAACAGAATACTTACTACTGCAAAACAAAGTGGAGGCTATATCATGTGGAAAAATAATAAAATATCCCTGACACAGGATCTACCTATACAGGTCAGACATACTAGACAGTCTTTGTCTCCATACTGCAAATTTCTTATTGACAAACAAATTAAGTTTCAAATGAAATACCCTAATATGCTTATATTTACAATGGATGGGACTAAACATGCTATTTTGACCAAAAATGAGGCAAGAAATCTGTTTCTAAAAGTTTTCAAGGCTTTACCTGCATCAGAGACTTGAATTGAACTCTCGTTGGGACTGGCATGCTGCTGAGGTTGGATCCATTGTTTACTGTGCCTCAAGGACTGGGTAATCCTTTGTTTTCGTTTGTAAAGCTTTAGGCCTTTTCCTGAGTAATAAAACTGTTTGTTTTTGCTTATCTTGATCATCTGCGCTCGTTTCCCAACATTTTATGGCTTCTACGAGCTGTTTTCGACAAGGAGGAAGACAGGAAATGCCTAAAATGCTGTTGTGGGTGCAGATTTCGCTGTGACACTTCCGGGAGTCTGTCTGTAAAAGCATTCCCCCATCACGAATATTTCACAGGGTTTCCAGGCTTGGGAAACTGAAGGGAACTGTTTTAAACACTTTTTGCTTATTTAACATTAAAATAACACTGTTGTATGGTAAATTAAGCACATAGGCACATTTTATATATTTCCCTTATAAATGTTTATTTAGAAACTTGTAGTTATATTATTTAGAGAGGGTGCAGGGTTTAGTAATGTTTGCATAACTATACTTGTCATTATAGTCTTTCATGTACTGTGTAGAGATGATAATCTACTATATTAATTAGTTAGTAGTTTGCTTTAATATAAAACTATAATAGTGTGAATTTATAACCAGGGATATTAGTAATTAGTAGTTAGCTGTATACTTATTTTAGTATAGGGTTATATTCTAG
The DNA here is from genome assembly GCF_019279795.1 of Protopterus annectens. Lineage (NCBI taxonomy): Eukaryota > Metazoa > Chordata > Ceratodontiformes > Protopteridae > Protopterus > Protopterus annectens. The sequence goes on along the minus strand of NC_056736.1, from coordinate 24,841,678 downwards.
CATGTTTTTTTTTTTTTCTCTCTAGGTTATATTCGTAGTAAAATGATAACTCTGTTTACACATTAAGTCTTTTTTATATGTTATTTCTTTTTCTTTTTGCATGCGGTTTATGTATAGATAGCAAATCCAATTATTAAAACTTTCTTTTTTTCGTTTTATTTTTTTTATATGTACTGTAATAATATATTTTCAATATTGATTTGCTTAAATAATAGTTAACCAAGGAGCTGTAGATCATGACAGTGCTTGTTAGGGAATGTTTAGTTTAGGCTTTGTCGTAGTTAAGTTAGATTATATAGGTCTTAACTGTGAAACATGTTTGAAATTTTATAATATGGTGTTTTTATATTTGTTTCTTCTCTCTAACCTTTTGTTATTCCATGTTATACAAGACCTATACATGTCCTGGTCCGGGGTTATAGTGGGTAAGCACTGGTGTAGGACGGGATATAAGGGTTGCTTCCAGACTATGTATGGTTTTGAATTTACTCTATTTTTCTTTTATGTTTTCTCTCCAAAACCTTCATTGTACAGCCAACCTTGGAAATGTAGGAATTAGACTCACGGAACGTTAAAGGGCTCCAGAACTTAAAGAAGAGGAAATTATTGTTACATGTTTTATTGCAGGCTAAGGCGTGGTTTATTTTGCTTCAATAAACGCATTTAATGAATGATCAATGGGTTGATATTAAAAAAAAGAAGTGGATCAGAGAAGTAGTAGCATCGGAAGGTAAGTCAAATAGTGCTAGGGTAACTATTATTATTAAAGATCAATACAAGGAAAACATTTTGGATTCTAACACAGATAAAGATGGGCGATGGTGCTACGTTACTCTTGCATCTACCCTATTTGATAAACCTATTTTACTTTTAAATATTTATGCGCCCTGTAATGATCAACAAATATTTATAAAATCATTATACTCAATTCTAACACAATTTGATAGATATTATGTAATTATTGGAGGTGATTGGAATGCTTACCAAAATCTAAAGTTGGATAGATCTTGCCCACAAAGAGCATTTAATAAGCAGGCTGCATTAGCACTGAATGATATTAAAGAGGATTTTCAACTTTATGACCCTTTTCACTATTTGAACAATGTTAATAGCACAAATAATTTTACATTTTATTCCCCATGTCATAAAATGTGGTCCAGAATAGATTTCTTTCTGATTTCAAGAACATTGATTAATCTAGAAACTATAGCTGTTATAAATGCACGTTATCTCTCAGATCACTCGAACATCTCGCTGAGTTTTGCTAAGGAGGTAAAGGATACCTTGCGACAAAGAGGTTATAATTGGTCGCTTAACCCAAATTTGCTGAATAAGGAAGAAATAATATAAGAAATTACAAATTACCTTAAAGATTTATTGGCTGGCCTAAAGACACAACAATATACCCCGGATATTGAATGGGCAACAGTTAAAACACAAATAAGAGGGATCCTTTTGCAAAAAGCTTCTTATTATAAAAAAATGCTAAACAGGGATATAAAAAATTTAGAAACAAAAATTAAACTACTTGATCAAGAACTGATTCGGAATTTTAATGAACAAACAGAGAAGGAGCTGCTTAAATGTCAAAAGGATCTCTTCTTAATTCAAAATAGTAGATTAACATTTCAAGAATATAAGACGCTGGTGAGGTATGCTAATCATGTTCAAACACCATTGAGCGAGTTAGCTAGGATCATTAATCAATCAAAAACAACAGTGCAGATTTTGGAAATACAATTTAATAATATTATATATTCTAAAACAGAGGATATCATTAATATTTTTGAGGGAATATATACTAGTATTTATGATGAGCAAAAAGATATGTCCTCACAGAGAATTTATGAAAAATTTTTACAATCAATTAAGTTTCCAAAAATAGGAAAGGATATTCAAAATGACTTGGTCAAACCGATATCTGAAGAAGAAGTAGTATATATAATCCAACATATGAAATCACATAAATCACCTGGTCCTGATGGGTTGACAGTGGAGTTTTATAAAAGGTTTGCAGATACTTTTGGTAAGATACTTTCAGTTGTATTTAACTACATAATTGGGAATAAAATTAGTGATCCTCATCTTAACGCTTCAAAAACTATTTTTATACATAAAGCCAATTCAGATCTCCAAAACCCTGATAATTATAGACCAATATCATTAATAAATGTAGATATGAAAATTCTAACCTCTATTATTGCATCTAGACTGAAGAAAATCATGACTCATATAATATCCAAAGAACAGGCTGGATTTATGGCAGGTAGACAAACCAGTGACAATACACTTACATTACATACTATGAAAACACATGCTAAACAAAATAATGTTAATGTTTATGCCCTTATAACTGATGCACAGAAGGCCTTTGATAGGGTTGATACAAATTTTTTGTTTTATCTTTTACCTTATTTTAATATTTCCCATGAGTTTGTGCAAATGTTACAAATATTATATAGTAATCCCTATACTACACTGTATATTAATAAAAGTTTCTCTAAAAGAATACAGATTAAGACTGGAACACGCCAGGGTTGCCCTTTGTCCCCTTTATTATTTAATCTTTATCTTGAACCTTTGATCTTATATATTAAGCAGAATGTCTATCATAATGTCCCAATAATTTATGGAACCAAAATATTAATGGCAGCTTTTGCTGATGATCTTAACATTTATTGTGCATCTCCAATATCAGATACTGAAAAATTATTGAAGGCTGTTAATAACTTTTCAGAAGTCTCTAACTATAAAATTAACTTGAAAAAAAACAATATCTTCCCTTTAAAAACACCTAAACCTTTTTCGCTATTACCTTTGGTTGGGCAGGTAACATTTAAAGAAAATATTAAATACTTAGGTATTGAATTTTCTACAGATAATAAAGACTTCTACAATAATAATATTAAAACAATTTGGGACCAAATAATTTCTGATTTTGGGAGGTGGAAAATTTACGACTGCCAGTATTAGCAAAAGTTTCAATTGTTAAAATGAATGTATTACCATGGCTATTATATATTTTCAGGTCAGCCCAACTAAAACTTTCGAAGACATTTTTTAAACAAATTCATAAAGAATTGGCTAAATTCATTTGGGAACCAAAAAAAAACAGGATTTCTTATGATAAATTAATGACCCCAAAAAATAGAGGAGGACTGGAGTTGCCTAATTTTGAAATGTATTATTTAATCATAAACTCTAATAGAATTCTAAGAATTGCCAACTATGATATCACTAGTACTAAGTGGACACCAACTTGGGTGATCTTGAATTATAAATATATTTCTAAGTTGAATATTAATCCAAAAGCAATACCTTTTTTAGGTAAAGCTACTTTGAAATTATATGGGATTATTGAACACATTAAAACGGACATAATTTCTTTACAAGACTTATTTCAAGCATTAGATCTGGTTCAGTATATGATGGTTTTTCAACCCTTTCATAGGAATCCTAATTTAAAATTGAATAATCAATTAATTGATCTTAAAAAGTTTCCATTAATAGTTAATTTAAATTTGATTGATATATATAAATATCTTGAGTTTTCGGCCAACCAAATAAGACAAGAATTTAAACAACCTAAAAGTTATCTTGTTATTATAAGACAAATTAGAGAACTTGCTATAAGTTACTTTAAAAATTTTAAACCTGAAGATGAGACTGTGAATAAATGCTCTGATTTGTGGCAAGCTCTCCAACAGGATATTAAATATATAACAACAACAAATAAATTAATTAAATAATTTAGATTTCATGATAAAGTTTTGTTATCAAACTATTGGGAAGAGAAAATCCTATTGACAGACAAAAGTATTATGTTAAAAGCAATTGACTTGACTATCAAATCTACTTCTCTTCAAAAATTGATATATACCCAGATGATGATATGGAATAATGCATATTATACACGCCTTACCCTGCATAAATTTAACTCTAAAAAATCTCCAACCTGTCCATATTGTAAGAATCAACCAGCTGATCTTCTTCATATGTTCTGGAGCTGTAAATGCATCTACAAGCTTTGGAATTCCCTTAAGATTCAACTTCAGAAGATGGGTTACCAAAGCACAACGTTGTCATGGAAATTTATGATTTTGCATATTCCCCCGAAAGAACTCCCTAGATCACAAAGTATTATATTTATTAATATTTTTTTATTAATGAAGCTTTATATAGCCACAAATTGGTTAGACCCATCTAAAACATCATGGGAAAACTTTAGAGTTTTGGCAACAAGGCATATATTAGCTCATAAACTACTTTTAAATCCGCATAATAAAAATATTAATAATCCAAAAATTTGGGAACAGATATTTAATATTATACTAGCATAATACTTTTAACTTGAAGGTATTAATTATTTTTGGAGAGAATTTTGTAATCAAACTGTCTATTACTTGAAATGTTATTAATTACTCTTTGTTTTTCTTCTATTATTAATGTTTCACATGGAAGCATTCTTGTAAATCTTGTATATTTGTTTGGTGTGATGGTTAGTGATATTAGTTAGTAGTTTTTTTTTTTTTAATTTTTGTTCTTGTTTTTAATGATGATTGAAAATAATATAATAATAAAGATGTAATATGGAAAAAAAAAAAAAAAACATCACATAAACATTGATAGTGAATTATGTTCAACAATACCCTAACAAAATGACTTCCTACCAAGCTAAGAACCCAATTTAAAACAGCATACGGAAAAGTGTTTAATACATCACCTGTCTGAATAGCATAAATTATTCCTCAAACTGTAATAGTATGATAAATACTTATCACCCGATAATCAACACACTTGAATGAAACAATTAGGAATGTGCCCTCACTGTAATGTTTCCTACGTATCTATAATAGTGAACAGCGTTAATTTTAAATAGTGTTACAACATAGATATAAAATATTGATAAAAGCTCAGATCATACCACTATGTCCATCTTCCTCCCTAACCAAGTGAAAAGGCTTTGCTAAGTGCACAAGAAATACTTTTGACAGTGTAGCTCCACTTTCTTCCAAAATTTAAATATGGCCACCAATAATACAGATAAGATTACTCTAATCCATTTAAGAATAATACAGTCCAAACTAATGCCTTGAAATGCAATATGCAATAACCCAAAAAAGTGAAGATCCTTGTCATGTGGTTAGAATTTTCATGTTGTCCATTTAGTCTTATCTAAGGTCCAATCCCAAATCTACCTAACTTCCCTGCATTCCCATATCATATCCATATAGTTTTCTTGAGGCATATCTCATCACCAACACCTATCTTCTGATACTTCTTTGTTATTTATTCAATCAGTCCAGAGGTAAATGACATGTATGAGTAAGTTTCATATGTGTAAACTGTGTGAGATAATTAATGTTATTGCCCCCATAGATATGACAAATTGGGTTCCACCTGCATCAAAAAGAATGCAGTGCAATAACTTATGCCATTTAGTCCTAGCCTGCATAATAGGGTTCTGTTGCATATCCCAAATAACCTTAATTGTCTAATTTTAAGTATGTTATAGAATCACTTGATCTGATATGTGTCTCCCCTAACACTATGTATCGCTGAAGCCCATGTATTTTATATCACCTTAATGGATTATCCAGTACACAACTGAATTTGCAAATATCATCGGCAAGGAATATTCTGCACATTGGCATCCCTATGCTGATTCACCTATAATGATAAATACTGGCTTCAGTAATGTCCAATATCTATGACATGATGTACGCCACTCTACTTCCTATCCATCTTTTCCAAACTATTACAACCTAATCAATTTAAATTCTGGGATTAGCCTATATTCTAGTCCCTATCCATATAGATTTCTTTTCTCTCTCTTTCTATATCTGTTTCATGGAAAAAAAAAAACACTGCTAAAACCAGTGTCCCATTCCCCCACACACCATGCTTTGATTGATGTAGTCTATATCCTATGACCCTTTTGTTGCAACATTGGGCCATGGATGCTTTTCCTTTCTTCTTGCCTGCAAATAATCTTGTTCTAAGGTGGCCCTCCATATCCCCACAGATTAAGAACTATCTGTCCTCCCTACTGGAGTTCCCTGCACATTTTATTCTTCAAGATGCTTCATGCATTCTCTTGACAATGTTTTATTTTTGAAAGCAGGCAACTTATATTATTTTCAAGTCCTAAAGAATGAGTATTTTTACTTTAGGAGATAGCAGGAGCTATTTCATGGGCCTGAACATGTGAAAATGTTCACTGGGTTGAATTTTGGATGAAGAATGGAAGTCGTTACATTGGAGCCAAGGATATTAGGTGCAGTTTCCAAGAAGCATTGTTGAACACTGGTGAAGATAAATACAGATTAGAAGTACCGACTCTACATTTCCTAATATGACTGAAGAAGGCCTTGTGATTGTCCTTCATAGTGGAACCAATTCTAATTTTGTAAATGGCAGTGTTGAAGTGCAAGCCTGAGGATTAAGCTTAATACTTCTAGACTGGTTTTGTAGAGCAGCAGAGGGATTTTTTTTTTACAGAGTCATAAGCTCATGAGCCTTTTTTCAAAAAGATGACATAAAAATGTGCCACATTATTGGTATAATTTTGAATTTAGTAATATTCTTGTGGCAAACAGAAACTGCCTGAGGAGTATTCCAAGGCAAGAGTGGCATCGTGAACAATCTTGCATGACAGAATTTGGCAGTTGTACATGTCAAGGATATCTAAGTAGGAATAAGTTGACTATACAATAACCCCAAACCCTATGGGTCTTTCATAGGTTCATAGGTTCATAGGTAGATACTAGGCTATCGGCCAAAGGGCCTACGTAAGCCTAGCCAACAAGGTTTCCTGGCTTACACCACCCAAGAAAGTTGTTTTCTTGTGCCACTGTCGAGCAGAGACACAGAAGTGATCCCCGGGTGTATTTCCTATTTCCCATCTACTCATCAAGATTTTTCTTGAAGAGTGCTAATGAAGAACTTTGCTTGACATAGACGGGTAGCCTGTTCTAGAGTATGAGAAGTCTCTGGGACAGGAATCTATCCCTCCAGCATGTCCTGTTTATTGTGGTGACAAGGTTTAGGTCCCTAGAGCATGTAGCTCCGAGGGATTGGGATTTCTTTAGGTGTAGCATGTCCAACAGCTCTGGGTTTGAGATAGCTTTATATGTTAGGCAGAGATCACCTCGGTGTAGGCGATAAGCTATGGAGTAAAGCTGGAGTTTTTTGAGGTGGTCAGTGTAGGGCATTTGTTTGAGGCCAGTAATCCTCTTTGTGAGGTACTTCTGTGGCCTTTCCAGCTGCTGCAGATGTCTTGTGAGGTACATTCCAAAAGGGGCATTAGAGGGGAACAATGACCTCTTTTTTCCTGGATGAGAACCCTTTTATGATGAGGTGTGCCATGTAGAAGGACTTCCTGACTATTGTGGTGATGTGACTATCAAAGGAGAGACTACTGTCCACCTTGGTCCCAAGGTCTCTTATCACGCATTTGGTGTTAAGTAGATTGCTGCCTATGTGGTAGTTCATGGGTACTGAGTTTTTACCAAAGGGGATGACACTGCACTTTTTGGCACTGAACTTGAGGGCATGGCTCTGACACCAGGCATCTGTCTCAGTGAGGCCCTTCTGTAGGGTGTCCACATCATTTGGGGACTAGACTATGGCTCCTAGTTTGCAGTCATTTGTGAACTTCATTACCCAGAGGCCTTCTTTGTTAGCCTGTACTTCAGAGAAGTAGATACCAAACAGGAGAGGTCACAGGATGGAACCCTGTGGTACTCCACTTGTCACTGCTTTGAAGTCAGATTTGGAGTCTGCAACTTTTACAGTGTGGTTCTGTCAGTGAGCCAGCTGGCAACCCATCATGTGACATAGGGATTTATACCTAGTTTAGTGAGTTTAGCTATAATTCTAGAATGGGGGATGGTGTCAAAAGCCTTGGCGGGGTCAAGATAGGCTGTGTGAACCAACATACCCTCATCTACGGCTTTGGTGACTGCCTCAAAGAAGTTGATCAGGTTCAGGAGGCATGATCTGCCTTTCACAAACCCAAACTGGGTGGGATCCAGAGTTTGGAGGTTACCAATGTCTTTGTTTATGAGTTCCATGATGATACGTTCCATGACCTTGCAGACCAGGCTCGTCAGGCTAATAGGTCAATAGTTCCTGGGATCAGTGGTGGCTCCCCCTTTGTGGAGTGGGATAACAGTTGCTGTGCACCATTCAGTGAGCACAAAGTCTGATGCAAGGCTATTATTGAACATGGTGCTTAAGTGGGGAGCCAGTTCATTCTGAAGTTCATGTAAAACGCAGCCTGGGATGTTGTCCGGTCCCATGGATTCTATGTTTTTGGCTTTAAAGAGTGAAGCTTTTACCTGCATAGTTGTGATTACAGGGACTCTGCATTCTTCCTGTATAGATATGGGCCCTTTAGGGGGTTAGAGGGGGGTAAAGTTAGCACTGAACCTATGCCAGGATGTTGGCAATATCAGTTGGTTCTGTAATTTTCATGCCTTTGTGCTGTAACTCAGAGCAGATCTGGGTGTTGCCATCGAGATTTTTGACATAGCTATAGAATACTTTGTGGTTGTCCTTGGAATTAGTGGTGATTTTGTTTTCATAGCTAGCTTTAGAGGATCTTATAAGGGATCTCAGCTTCTTACTGAGGCTGACCAGGGAGCTCCTCCACTCATGGGATTTTACTCTCTTTTGCAACAGTTTCTTCCTTCTGTTGTACAATTTGTTTATGGCATGGGACCACCAGATTGTCTTCCTTTTTTTGGAGGATAGCGTCTTGGTTCTGTTTAGCATCTTGTTTCTCATAAGTAGGGAAGCTTGTACCAAGGTTGAAGGTAATAGCCAAATGACCAGATTTTATCAGGGAAATAGAGGCAAGTGGGGCTGAATAGGAAGAGGTGCAGTTTGTAAAAATAAGGTAAATAAGTATAGCACCTAGCTCCCATTGTCTTTGCAGGGGAGACTTTGCAGTAATGAGCTAGTATACATAAATTCATGTACTCCTTAGGCATATGTTTTCCAAATGACAGATGGATAGCTAAAGTATTACTTAAATGTGGTATTAGGCTAAATGGGGTGCATCTTATTTGATTTAAGTATTTTGCATGCTCTGTAGTAGACAACGGAGAGGGTCTATAGTTAGTAATGATGTGGTTAGACAGTTTTGATGAGGACAATTTGGACCCCTCAGTGTTCTGGATTTGTATAACGCAATATCTTCTGTGAGACAATTGCATTTTAAATAGATGTTGGCACGTCTTTATAGTCTCTGGTGGTTCTGAATGCCTGATAGGTGAACATCCTTGTAAGTTGAGAGTGCTAGTGTTATTCCAAATACATGCCTCAGTTACTACATAAATACGAATGTCATCAGTGGAGAAGTAAGTATTGAAATTGTTGCTATTTAAACTACTTGCATTCATTAAAACAACCCCAGGTACAGTTTGAAATGGAATTTGCTATCTAAGTGTACTCAAGAGACAAGTATTGTTAAAGAAAGGCAGTATGAATACATAAACTGTTCTTTTCTATATGCAACATCTATAAGATGAAAGATGTGGTCTAATCCCAACAAAGCCAAAGGGTTTATTGACCATCTGGTCTCAGAGAGGAATGCAATGGATTCCTCTAAAATGATACCAGTTAACAAGCAAATTGTTGTAGCAAAATATTTAGCTTCACATTTAGGCATCATTCTTGCTGAGAGAAGAATACGGCTTAACACTAGTGATTTACCTTCTTTAGAGACACACTTGACACATTCAATTGCATCTCTTTGCATCTCTTTTAGTTAGGCCACCTACAGTCATTTACCAGTACAAGGATTGTAAAATGGTTACATTGATAAATAGGATGGTAAAGGATCTTGAGGATCTTATGGCCTGAGAGACAGAATATAGTAATTCTCTCATTATCAAGTATGGTATGCACTGTGTTAGTAGGTCAGAAGATGGGATCACCTATAGCCAATACTTTAGAGATAGAAGCAAGGCTATTTGACCTTAAGGTTTCAGATCTGCATTCACAGTTTCTATGCCAGTTTGTGAATGTGTAGGTATAGATGAGAGTCTAGATGGCCAGAGTCTTCCATCTTTGTTTCTGTGATACTTAGTTAAGGATGTCAGCATTAACTCAATAAAGCATAGGTGGTGTGTTATGAGACTGTTTTCAGGTAGTTTAGGGAGAAGAGAGACATTCCTCAGGACCAAATAAGTTCTAAAAGCTAATCATTAGATAGGTAAGATAAGCTCAAATCTCCAAGTGTTAGACATTTTGTAATGTTACTTAAATTATAGCCTTGATCAGTCCAGAGATTGGAACAAGTATGTTATGTTTATGTGAAGTTATAGAAGATGCATGGATTGCCACTAGCACAGGCAAACTGGGAGGAAATATGGGTTTTGAAAATAACTGTCTTAAGTGGTGGCTGTAGGGTCAGTTTTGGTATTGAACATTAGAGATAAGGATTGTATCATGATTAATAATGGAAGAGGCTACGTTAGAAGTATGTGCCATTGTGGTGGTGGCAGGATTTGGTTAGGAAGGTAGCTGCAGTGAAAGTATAGGATACAGTAAGGTAATAACTATATAGGAATGATTAACCAGATATTATGAAATATGAACAATCTATCAAAAAATAAAGCATATTGAGAGTGAACATACCACAAACAGTATCTAAGAGCCAAAACTGTTCTGTAGAAGACAAAACCAAAGATAAAAAAAATCAGGTTGACTAGATTCATGTTCTACACATTAAGAAAATAACTTCAGCTGATGTTTTACACTGTAGTGAAATAGAAGGTACTTATGGTTTTTTTATTTATTTTTTATTTATTTATTTATTTATTGCTCCTTGCAATACCTGCCTGAGAACATAGCTATTCAGATCCTTTTTGGGACAATGTTTACTCTGTTGGGGGTTGGAGCAATGGAAATATATTACCTTGACTGGAAAAACACCATGCAGATTATTTGTCCCCATGTCAAGGTGAGAGATCCATATTAACCATATCATTTCTTGGATGTGATAGTCAGGTGTGAGAGAGCAGGACAATGTCCTAATCATGTTGATTGATCTCCCTCTCAATCTAATCCCTCCTTTTGGGGGATCCCTTAACTGCTGCTGCTCCAGGAAATCACTTGCATGTTTCTTAATACATATGCACATCTGCCTTGATTTTATGAAGAATATAAAGCCACACTAGTTCAGTAGCTATGCCTGCAATGGGTTTACTTTACAATGCAGAAATACCACATAACCAACTTTCACATCACCGAGATGACTTTACTGGCAATCACATTTCACCGACGTCCCGGAACACCGACTTACAACCCCAGGGAAGTAGCCACTTGGCCACCATGTTGAACTTTTTCCCTTACCCTGCTGTAGTGCGATCTCAGAGTTGGTATATGGGTGGGTTTACTTTGCTTTGGTTTTAATTTATTTGTTTTTGTGGCCAAATGGTTACTTACCTGGAGTTGTAAGTCTGTGTTCCTGGAGGTCAGTGAAATGTGGTTGTTGGTGAAGTTGTCTTGGCGATGTGAAAGTCGGGTATGTGGTATTTCTGTCTTCTAAAATAGACCCCCTACAATACCCAACACTCCTGCTGGAGTTAACAGTGCAGTTGTTTCTAACACCTTCCTTCTCAAATGATGGAGAAAAGTTGTTAATAGCTCCCATCTTCCTTGCTTGCTCCAAAACACATTTTGGTTATTTAAGCCATAGTCATCACTTCCACTCTCCTGCTTTCAGATCACATTGGCAAACTTTAAGTTTGAAATATGTAAGGATTTTTCTCTATTTTATGCTGCACATAAAAAAGGTTACCTGTGCATGCACCTTTGGTTGTGGTATATTAAGCTTTTATGTTCTTCTGACTAATACATTATATTTGGAGAGGGGCACTAATGTAATATGTTGTTGATTTGCTGATATTTTGGGGAGTAATTACTGCCATGTGTTTTGGCCGGACATTCTTACTGAAGTTTACTAGTTTTTACAGTATGGCATGCGTGGTAATTTGTTTGGCTGTATTGAGTGTACAAGCATAAGAGTAAAAAATATTGTGTAGCAACTTGTTAATCCTTTTTCTACTTTAGAAATGCATGAGTGTTTTAATGAATGCTGCTTGTATAGAATGCATGATATTTTGCTTGCTTGCTTGTTTAGATTATACATGAATAATGGCAGAACTGGATCATTGTCAAATGAGGCCCTAGGCAGGGAAAAGGACAGCCCCCCCCCCAAAAAAAAAATATACTACTTTCTCATTACTTGGCTGTCTCTCCCCAACTACCATAAATCACTGTTCATACCTATCAATATGCATGTTGTTTTCTTCTTTTGTTTTACAAAAAGATATGGATTTAGATTAAAGCCTAGTTCATATTTTACAGCAAAAACATTGACGGTCATTTGCTAAACTAAACAAAAAAATTCTCAAATTCAAAACAAAATTAGCATAAACAACAGTAAAACACTCTTCCCTTGACACTCAAATGTGTTGAAAATGCATCTAGCAACACATTAAACTGAAATAGACATGTTGGGATTCTTATTCAAATAGGATATAGTGAAGCACTAATTAACGGCTGTGCTGGTTGCAAGAATTCAAAACACAAATGTGTAACTCATTTACTGACAGCTTGGGATAGCTCATTGGACACGTTCCTTTTCAGGAATAGTGCAAGAGCACAGTCTGGGGAAGGGATTTGAGTCACACACAAGACAAATGAAGGGTGAGGAAATCAAGCCCTGCACTACAGGAACCCGCTCATTAACAACTTATAACTTTCCATATCTGTACTAAATGCCAAACAAGCTGCTTTAGCCCAAGCACAGTGCATTTCGTTTCCATGTCCCTAACAAAAAAACCCACTAAATTAAAAGTGTATTTATAGTTAAAATGTTAACATTAAAAGTGTAATCCTGATGATGTTCACTTTATTCACAGCCAGGTAATAAACACACTGTCAGTAGTTACCAAAGCAAGGAACCAATGATGATACCTAACAGACATGGTTCATATCACGCCACTCCTGGTTACTAAATAAGTTCTTTCTTTAAGCCATGATTGGAAGCAGGAACCAAGTATTCATGTATACACACACACACACACACACACAGATGTCAGTTACAGCACCTTTTTTGACTACTTGCAAATCAGATGGTTGCTTGTGATTAAATGAATAAACAAATGCACAAGTAATGACTTATTAGTGTATTTCAGAGCAGTGTTGTGAGAACCACACATTCCATTTCCCCCTGCCCTCCCCAGTGTCTTAACTGAAGAATCTGAGTCAAACACCCAAAATCATGAATAGATTTTAAATATTGTTTTACATACTAGAATTTGCTAGCAATGTAGGTTTTGTGTTAGCATGCATTTTCTGAAGGTTATGAAGTCTGAAGCTCATGTTTGTCATTACTTAGTGACTACAGTTCACAATATTTTATCAGGAAACCACAAACTTTGAGAACAGACTGCAAATCTGATGAAAAAAATCAAGAATAGTTGAAAACTCTGCCTGCGTGCACACACACACACACACTCACACACGCACACACGCACACACGCAGACACACACAGGCACATACACACAGACACACACTCACACACGCACACACGCACACACGCAGACACACACAGGCACATACACACAGACACATACACACAGACACACCTGCATCTTTTCTCTGATCCCCTCATTAGCATGGATGTGCTGCTTCAAATGGCCATGCATTAAAGATGCCCCCCTCATTAGCGAGTCAGCTGTCTTTCAGTTGTCTATGCATTAGCCATGTTTGGTAGGAGTCCAATCTTCATTAGCTGCTCAACCACTTTTCAAACTGCAGATCCTGCATTAGCTAGTGTCATTTTTACTATTTTGTTGCGAACGTTCCATGCCTGTATAAACTCCTGTGTTCACTGTCATTTAGCTATAGAGGACGTCCTATTTCATTGCCTCTACCTTCTGACCTCCTGGAACTTTCAAAAGAGCAATAGATAAATTGGGATAATCTGAGCAGCAGATGAATGGAGTAATTGGGAAATTGTGGAACTTATTTTTTTCTTCTTTTTTTAACATTTATACTGTCTAATCAATGAAGTGACAAATCTGGCTACTGTACATATTTCACATCTCAGTAGGTTTTCACTAAAATTAAACAGTGAAGCAGTTATTTTGTTTGTGTACAAATATGAGATCATCTTCTGAATTTCAGGTGTGTACTAATTTCAGAAAAAATGCAGTTTGTCGGTATGCATATACCAGTAGTTACGTAAAGCTGGTTGAACTAAGTGGTTTATTCTGAGTGACATGGATGTCCAGCAAGCCACAGCTGTTGCTGGCAAAACTGAAAACATGTGTATGGCCTGATATCCATGGATTACTGTAAATGCTGGAATATGAGCATACATTCAGGCATCTTCTGTGAGCTACTGTGAACTCCAAATCTAGTACAGGCTTCCAAGGAGTAATCAAACCTAGAGGGACAGGTGCATGATAAATACATACTGTTGGAGGCTTTTCAGAGGGATGGACAAAGAAGGCTAAAATTGGTAGAGATCTTGGTCACTTCATTAATATATAGTTAGCTTGGGTACATTTTAGCAAAATTACATTGATAGGCATGAATTTTCTACTTGAAACTGTAGCTTATAGCTTAAATACAATCCATTTTGCAGCTATCAGCAAAACATTTTAAAGGCAATATCACTAAAACTCACAAATGAAGTGACAATCACTTTGTTAAGACTAATAGATAGTGTTTGATATATGCAGCTTCATTTCACTGCTGTCACAACACATACCTGCAATGTGTCTGATACTCTCTGCTACAATTACTCCTGCCACATACTGAGTGACATTTTTCCCAAGCAGTACATATGCTACATTTTGGGGGCTGGTTATTAAAGATTTCAGGTGAACTGCATTATAGTCCCTAACACCTGTTTTCCCTGGTCTAGTATGACTACCCCCGGGGCCTCTGGTGACACTGCTAGCATCCTCATGAACTGGGCTCATTATGACATAAAACACTCAATATCCACCATACATTGTAAAGCCTTGATACTGCAGGCTGACTGACAATGTGTGACTGTTCCTGGAAGAGTTTCTTGTCTTATTAGATGGAGAAGTCCTTTGTGGTAGAACTAGTCAGACTATATCCCTAAGGGCTGGTAGGATGTATTCACATTCCTTTGTTGGAAAGTTATATGAAAAGACCATAGCTGGAAGATGGTTAAAAGCAGCTGTTCCCTTTTCTCCAAAAAGCAGGTTCCCATTAAAATTTGTTATACAACTATTAAGGACTATCATATCTCAAAGATGGCTCCTGATCTATTTGCATATGTTACACTTCAGAAAGAATAGCTTCTTACTTCTGAGATAGCCCATATAACATGATATAAGGCCATACACTACAGCTGGATCTAAGCCAATTTACTCAACATTCTTGTAAGACGACTCATTTAATGCATGATTATATTTATAGGTATCACTGTAATTTTGTACCAATGTCTGATTTATCAGATGAGCTCTTAAAACCCTTTATTTGTTATTGGGGCCATATTACCTTGTCTTCATTGCAGAATATTTTACTTCTGCTGTGTCTTGCCTGATACTGGGCTTCAATTGAAGTATGTTTTTAGATTAATATACATGTTTGGTACTTGTGATTTTTCTTGTAAGTGGGATGGAACTTGAGGCGGCCTTGTGCAGTGCTCATGGGCCTTGCAGGAGAAGAAAAATGTCATGTCTGGATTGCATGCCTCTATAAATTCCACCCAAGAGCTATAATCTCTAAGAAAGTACACAGAAACCTCACTGTCCATCTACATAGACTATGGCCAGTGACACCTTATTGTTTTCTTCATCTCTGTTCTAGTGTTACTTGGATAAGCAAAGGTTCTACTTCAGCAAATTTACTGAAGGTCCTGAAATTTGGCAGGAAGCAACCTGTACAAGGTCACCAGGGCATTAATGGAATGGTAGTATCAGACAAACAATCTTTGATGTGTACATAGGCAGCTCACAAAGTATATGATTTGTACAAAGCCTAATCAGCAGCCTAGATGATGTGTTTTGTACAGGTGGGTATTTGATACTTGTTAAAGATGCTGGACGTTCATATGTTCATGCAATTTATGTAATGCTTTGACCTAATGACCTTCGGAAACCATGATTGCTGTAACTCTATAATGGTATTTTACTCATTTGTCATATATTTACTGTGTAAATGGAGGATGATGCCTTCAATCTGGACTAATGCACTCCTGCACTACTCAAATCTCTAATCAAGCCAAGCTGGTTAATGTTTAGTTGGGAAATTGTTTGTGCCATAAAACCTTAGGCTTGCATGGTGATCTGTTAATACTAAATGCGGTGTTAGTGAAGGGAGAATTTGAAGTAATCCTCCATTTGAGGCAAACAAGAATCACATATAATTTCCTTGGTACAGACTGCAGATTTATGCCTAGGTTAATGTCTGCTGGATACTGGAATCCCCTATGCCTCGACCAAAACTTGGTCTACAGGTTGGGCCAGCCCTGCAGGCCAGGTGATGTAAGATCTGCACACATCATAGCACAGTTGTTGTACAGCATTGTGATGTCCACCTCAATGACATTAAAGAGTATTTCATCAAGTAGCATAGTGGGGATCTCTGTAGTATGATATTGCTGACATCTGCACTGTCTGGTCAGGTCTGGAACCACAAACTTGGTATATCTCCTCTGCATAGCTGTTAACCTCTTAATGCAAAAAATCTGGACAAAGCCAGAAATAATGAGGGACAAAGCCCTAAAAATAGAGACACATTTTAAATATTGCTCTTATAAAATTAGAAAGTTGCAAGAATGAAAGGTCTTGTGTTGCAATGTATTTTATTAAGGATATGTCTTAGTCCAGATGGCAGTCATTATTTAGTGAATTCTGTCCTCAGTAATTTGCCCCAGAGATTCAGAAAACCACACATTTTATGAGGAACAGACCTACAATATTAGGCAAAAATCTGGACATTCTGTGAAAATCTGGACAGTTGAGAGGTATGCTCTTCTGTCCAGCACAGGCAGAGAGTACAAAATGCAGGTTGTCCAGTCCAGTTTCTGTTTTATCCACTTTCAATGTCTTTAAACTTAGATCTAGCACAATGTTTGTTCCAAATTATGCATGCATATAGTGTTGAGAGGATTTATACATTTTAGCTCCCCACAGCTGATCTTCAACTGCAAACACCTCTTCTCCTCATTGAATAGGTCTATCAGACCCACCTTAGACTCCCCTAGGCCCTATCTAACCCACAAATTGGGTAAGGTGATCAAGGAAGCTGGTGCACTTTCATACTGCTGTCAAGAAGTATACCCAAACCTCATCACCCCACAGCACCATTGCAAGCTACAATATGGCTGCCTTGAGGAGGTGAATTCACCCTTGTACACATGCGGAACCTTGCAAACAAGGCTTTAGATGACTTTCAGTTTGGCTTACACCAAGCTCCTGATAATGCTATAGCAACAAGCCTAGACAGTGCCCCCCCTCCCATTGATTGGCAAGCTGGCATGAATTGCTCACTCTCATTGTTTCTCACCCACTATCTCCTTTGCCCATTCTGCTAGCTGAATATGGGTCACCTACGGTACGTTCAGCACTTTATCTGTTTGCATCAGCTGATGCAGTTTTTCAAGAATCTCCCATGATGCCTTCAAAATCAGAATTAGTTTTCATTGCAAAGATTCTTAGCAGATTTTATACTCTAATTGCTTTTTTGTCATCCTTATATAAAACAAGGAGTGTGATAATGAAGTTAACTAGTACTAACACATTTCTTTCTGACAAAAAACATTCATACTGATGCTTGCAAGCTAGTATGATGACACATCATAGTTCAATAAGCAGCTGAAAGACACAGCAAATTATCCATCAGCAAAGCTGAAAGTCATTCTCTACCAAAACTGACATTCAGCCAGATTTATGCATCAAGTATTGTTTAGAAGTAATAATACAGTATATCTAGTGTGGCTGTCAAGGGCTATGATATTTTAAGGTTTACATACCAGATAAAGAAAAAGATTAACTGAAAGTATATTATCCTTGATACAAGCATCAACAAGCTGTGTATAAAAATGTGCAGATAGTGTAGATTGACTAGGTAGAGTTATCCATCATTCTCTAACATATTGTGAGGAATTCAGATATGTTTTCCTGCATATGTAATAAATGGTAAATTTCTCTTTTGCAAGTAACTTTGCATTTGTTTGAATTTAAATGATCTAGAGTACAGGTCTGTTTCGTCTTCCTTCATAGCCGTCACATAATAGGCTTTTATAATTGGGGATAAAACTGACTCTGTCTGTATTGTGATAGGAATGGACAACCCACACCTCTTAGAACAAAAAGAAAGGCTTCAAAGCCCACCAGTAAGATATATACTGAGTAATATTGACATGTAGTCATGCCTTATTTTCAGCATTTCCTTCCGTTGAAAATGTACATCGTTAGCTATCTTAATTGATGACATTAAATATATTCTAGTGCTTATTCTAAACAAACTATATGGTGCTGCATATCTTTCAATTCTTTTTGTGAATAGTTTATTTGAAGTACCTTATAATTACTGCCATCACAAAACATGCTTGTAAGCTTATAAGGGTCTATAACTGCTGGGTTATTTTAGGATTTTAATAAAGGACCACTTAGTTTTGTTTCTACTCGAGACAGTCACTGGCATTTTTTTATTACTGTGTCCTTCTGCAGATAATGTATTTCCTGCATATGAATCTTTTAAACTTCTCACTTTCTGCCTCATAAAGAAATTAAAAATTCATGTACTTTGCTTGCCAAACTGAAACAATATGTTATCATCTCAGTAGCTATGTAGTTTGACTGACCTTGCATTTGGGGTGAACAACGTACTTAACATTTAAAAACATTAAATCGCCATACATTCTGATTACTAATTAGTCTTGCTGCTCCATTGATGCGAAGAGATCAAGCCCTGACAAAGGCCCAGCAAACCTGGGATCATTTTGCTTCTGGTGAGAGAAGAAGCAAAGGAGTATTATATCCCAGCAGAGTGAAGCTGTGCTGAGACCAGCATTAGTAGTAGCCAGGCAGTAGCCATTCATGCAACTTCCCTCTTTTCATCAATCCTGACAAGCTCATTCTTTATTTTTCAGTAAGTACTGAATGATTTCTTTCTAACTTCAGAATATCTGCCTAAGTACTCCATCCATAAATTTTCAGGGTCTATGTATTAGTTTCCCCTCAAGTGTTTGGCGGTGCTCTGTACAGACTCAGACACCTTGAGTGACATTTTTTCTGTAAAAGGAATATATAAGAAAACAGCTCCAGTAGTTCACAATAATGACCATCACTCCTGGCATGTCTAAAAGTCAGTTCCCTGTGCTTTCTCCTATTAACCTGGTGAACCTGGGCATTCTGAGGCAGTGTAGCAACTGCCTCATGTACACAGACAACGCTCTCCTCTTATATCCCAACAGTCAGAGTTGTGAAAGATGCACTTATATATTCAAATTGGAAGGCATGCACTCTCAAGCCAAGACTGGAATAGCTGGTCAAGAGGAGAAGGTCAGCACCTGCACTACACCCCATGCAACACATAACCCTCCAGAACACCCACCATCACAGCCTTCATATAAAAACACAAACCACACACCCACCTTCATGGAGGCTCTCAATAGAAATCTTCCCAAACAGCAGAGACGTCCAAGGCAGAAACGCACTTGACCACACAACACAGCATAAACCACAAGATACATAGCTCACCTACACAGTGTGCCCCTCAACCTAAGTCCCTAAGACAAAACAGCTTCCCCAATACACTGATCATATTTGACTCGATAGTGAGGCACACTGATGTCCAACTCACTAGGTTGAATAAGGAGAAGGTAATAGTCATCTGTCTATCAGGTGCCAGAATCCGACACATAACACACACACACCCAGGTCACTCCATGGCAAGTACAAGTATGACTCTGTTACTGTCCATGTGGGTGTGAATGACCTGAGATGCACCTCCCTGGACTACATGAAAAGAGACATGGAGGAGCTCTTGGATTATGTGGCCCAGGCAGGTATGACCCTAGCCCTGAGCAGCATTGTACCATTGCCCAGAATGATACTGCAGTACAAGCAAAAAATGAGTGACTTCAATAATTGGCTAAGTTTCTGGTGTCATTCTAAGGGGATCCAGTATCTGTCTACTTTGGATGACATGATTGACAGACCTCAATGCTTTGCCAGAGATGGCCTGCATATGTCACTCCTGGGTTTCCGGATACTGACTAAGGCTCTTGCCACCCTTATAGTGCCCTTTTTTTAGGCAATGTTCCAAAGACCAAATTACCACCATAACAACTATAAATAAATGCAATCTGAGGGTCATGCTGCTCAACACTAGAAGTCTAAATCTCAAGATGCACTTCCTCAAAATGGAGAACATCGACATTTGTGCTGTAATGGTGAACTGGTTTAAAGCTGCAGAAATCACTCCTGCGCTACCAGGCTATAACTCATGCCACACTTTTTGGCCCCAGACCATGGAGCAAAGCTCCAAAGGTTGTGGTGTCTCTATATTCATAAAGGATATGCACACCTCCAGACTAGTAGCCCAGCATAATGCATGTGAGATACTTCAGGTACAACTAACATTGGGTAAGATGGCGATTCAGGTTGTGACCTGCTATAGGTCCCCAACCATGTCCCAAGACTCTCACTCCACATTCCTAAGCACCTTGGAAACTATTAGGGTCAAACATAACACTCTCATACTAGGCGACTTCAACTACCTCTCCTTCAACTGGGAAAACTATTCATGCACCAATACACTGGCCCAAATCTACCTGGAATTCATCCCTTTCAATGCCCTGGACCAGCTCATTCTTAACCACACTAGAGAAAGCAACATCCTTGACCTGGTTATTACTACCATGGGCAACCATTGCTCTACAACAATATTCAGTTCCTCCCTGGTTATATCCGACCACAAACTAATTACCATGGAAATCCACATCTCACCCCCCCCCCCCCAAAGGTAACCATCATGAAAAACTTCTCCAAAGCTGACTTCGGGCTCCTAAAAACAGAGTTGGCTAACTTCATGGCACTCATGTCAATGGAAAATAGATGCATGACTGCCGAATCATACATCAATGCACTTTACGAACACGTACATAAATGCATGGAGCTAGCCATACCCAACAGAACCAAGATGCTCTCCTCCAAAAAAGGAAGCCAATCTGGTGGTCCCCTGCCATTAATAAACTCTACAACAGAAAGAAGAAACTGTTGCATAAAAAGAAAGAGATGAAGTCCCAAGACTGGAGAAACTCCCTTATTAGCCTCAACAAAAAGTTGAAATCCTTCATCAAAACCTCTAAAGCCAGCTATGAAGGCAGAATTGTGGCAGACACTAAAAACAACCACAAAACCTTCTATAGTTATATCAAGAATATCCAAGGCAATACCCAGATTTGCTCTGAGTTATTGCACAATGATACCTCCTATACTGAGCCAACAGATATTGCCAACATACTGGCCGACAGATTCAGTGCTAACTTTACCCGTCTCTTCCCCCTAAAGGATCAGTCACAATACTGGAGGAATGCTAGGCACCCAGCATTACTGCAGCACAGGTTAAAGCTGCATTGTCCAAGGCCAAGAATACAGTTTCCATGGGACCCAACAATAAACCTGAATGTGTTCTACATGAACTACAAAGTGAAATGGCACCACATCTTTATGCCTTGTTCAGTTACAGCCTCACCTGAGGCTTCGTCCCTACCAAATGGTGCACTGCTACAGTCATCCCTCTCCATAAAGGGGGAGCCACTACAGACCCTGGGAATTATTGCCCCATTAGCCTGATGAGTCTGATATGTAAGGCTATGGAGCGCATCATCATGGACCTAATTAACAAGGATGTAGGGAATTTCCAAACTCTAGATCCCATGCAATTTGGATTTGTGAATGACCTGGTTGACTTCTTTGAGTCAGTCACTAGAGCTGTGGATGAGGGCAAAGCAGTTCATACAGCCTACCTCGATCTAGCCAAGGCCTTTGATACCATTTCTCACTCAGGAATTATTGATAAACTCACCAAACTAGGCATCAACCCCTATATCACTAGGTGGATTGCAAATTGGCTCACAGCCAGAACCCACAGTGTGAAAGTAGCAAACACCAAGTCAGACTGCCGACCAGTCATAAGTGAGTCACATAAGGATCATTCCTGGGTCCTCTCCTGTTTGGCATCTACTTCTCAGAAGTCCAGGCCAACATGGAGGGACTCTGGCTGACCAAGTTCGCAGATGACTGCAAGCTGAGAGCCATTATTAACTCCCCAAGTGATGTAGACATCCTACAGAAAGGCCTCACTGAGACCAGTGACTGGTATTGAAACCTTGGCCTTAAGCTTAATGCAAAAAAATGCATAGTCATCCCCTTTGGGAAAAACTCAGTTTCCTCTAATTACCACATCGATGGGAACCCAATGAACACTGAAGGCGTTATAAGAGATCTGGGGACACAGGTTGACAGCAACCTTTCCTTTGACCACCACATTGCCAGAGTGGTCAGAAAGTCATTCTATGTAGCACACGTCATTACCAAGGTTTTTGCATCCAGGATGAAATAGGTCATCATCTCTCTCTACTCTTCCCTCATTAGGTGAATCATCGAGTATAATGCCTCATTTTGCATGTATCTCACTAGACACATGCAACAGCTGGAAAGGCCACAAAAGTACCTCACAAAGAGGATCCTAGGCCTTAAACACATGTCCTACACAGACAGACTCAAAAACTCCAGCAATTCTCTGTCTCGTATCATCTACTATGAGGCAATCTCTGCTTGACTTACAAAGCCATGTCTGACCCAGCTCTGTTAGAAATGCTACAGCTAAAGAAATCCCAATCCCTCTGCACCACACTCTCCAGAGACCTCAACCTCATTTCCACAATCAACAGAACATGATGAAGGGACAGGTTCCTAACCCAGAGACTGCCCATGCTCTGGAACAGACTTCCCATACATGTCAAGCAGCGCACCTCACTGGCCTTCTTCAAGAGAAATCTTGATGAGTGGAAGTGAAATAGAAAGTTCACCCCGGGGATAACTCCAGTGGCTCTGCTTGATAGAAGCACTGAGAAATAACTTGGGCGGCATGATGCCAGGGCACTTCTATGGGATAAGCTTGTAAAGGCTCCAGGGCCATTAGCTTAGTACACACCTATGAACCTATAACTGGTGATTATAGTGAATGATAGAGTAGCAGGGGAAGGATAGATGTTGCAATCTTGGGGTATGAACTGTGTCAAGGGTGTTTCCCACATGATCCCTTGTGGAGGCAGGGACATATGAAAAAGGAGATGTTGTCCAAGCAGGAGAGTAGGGTGGGGGTATTGATTGAGCAGCTGTGTATCTGGGAAGATATGTCAGCATATCCCCTTTGCAATTCCAGCCTTCAGATGTGACAAAGAGACCACATGGGAGGGGAGAGTGCCAGGGTGTAGCATAAAAATAAATAAATAAATATATTAAAAATAAATAAATTAATTAATTAAAAAACGTTCAGTGGAATGTTGATAGCCAAGATCCACAGGGCAACCTAAAGTTCCAACACCAGCCTCAGTAGAATTGGAGAAAATCCAGGATGGGATCAGAGTAGCTGGTTGACTCAGTGTGGACATGAGTCACTGGGTAGCAAGTTAATGGGATATTGTAGGGGACACCCCCAAAAAAGAAAAAAAGGTTATCGACCTTTCTTACTTTGGAAATAAAAGTCAGCAGTTAGGTAAATCTGAAATTCTACTCATAAGCTTGTATTATGGATTTTACCATGTAGAAAGGAAAATGCCTGACTTTCAATGACCAGAATAGGTTGTTCTAACAGTCTGTTATAAATGTCATACAATGCAAAAACACAAGGATGCCATGCTTGGAAATGTATACATCTCATATTTTGGATGTATATATTTTTTGAAGTCTTATAATAGGCAGTGAATAATAAAGAGAGCAGAGTGAAAAGAATAAGAAAGTGAATAATACTTGGGAGTGACAGAAAAATACAGATTACTTTGAAAAGAAGTTAGAAGTACATTTTTATAGTGTTATAGAACCTAAGTAAATTGCAATTGAAAAATAGCAATGTATCAGCTCAAAGACCTAGAAATAAATACATTCAAGCTAAAAAGCTACAGTCCACTAAATAGCAATATCTAAGAAACTTAAAAGTTAAATTGTACTCAGTAACATTGGGCTTACAAAATACAAAGCATTTGTTTGCAGTTCAGGTGAGCACACCAAACAAGATGAAAAATAGGCCTGCAAATGTTCCTGGGCAAAGGCATAATAGAGCCAGACAGAAATTATGTGACAAAAGATGGAAATGTGTATGAAAATGTATTTACAAAACCATTGTTTTTCAAGGAACTATACAGCTTTATTTTATTTTATTTAATTATTGTATTTATTATTATTACTATTATTGATTATACAAGATATATAAAGTGCCAATTGGGAAAACATCATCACAATGACTCAGAATGCACAGTGCACACACAGAACTTTAATAGTGCAATTTAAATGTAAAGCAGAATTCCAATGTACAGTGTTCTTAAAGAACCCTTGAATATGATAGCGGAAGAATAGCAATTATTTGAAAAAAGTAGGCCTCTTTAGATGAGCTTAAGATCTATGTATTACAGAGGCTTTGATACAGACAAAGATGATTAATGTTAGAAAGATTTTGTCGAGCTATCCTGTACCTGACACTAATAGAGAATATTCTATATCTCTTTTCCAATCTTTAAACCTGTATGCCTATAATTTAGATGACAAAAAGCTTCTAGTCCACTGGAAGAAACCAAAACATTTCCAAATCTGATATACTGAAACCTACACTCCCTCTTCAGATGCAGAATTTGTCTCTAGAAAACCATAATTTTCCTTTGTTAGCTTTAAATAACTTTTATCACAGGAATTTTGCTTTTCAGTTATTGAATCTGAATCTGACTTGTTTGCTGACCTGTATTTTTAATATCCCTGCCTTCTTTTCATGTATCATTTAAAACATTATTTGATCTGTATGTTCACCCCTCCTCTATAAACACAAGTTCTTTGCCAAAAGGTCAGCTATTTCCTTTTCCAGTATTCCGTGCAGACTTAAGATAAAATTTAATATTTAAAGTGGTTAGGGAAGTGGGCATATTTTGCCAAAATAACAGTAAAAACATATCTATCTATCTATCTATCTGTCTGTCTGTCTGTCTGTCTGTCTGTCTGTCTATCTATCTATCTATCTATCTATCTATCTATCTATCTATCATCTATCTATCTATCTAGCTATCTATCTATCTATTTATCTATCTATATATCTATCTATCTAGCTATCTATTTATCTAGCTATCTATTGATCTCATACCTAAAACACACCAGCTAGCTTAACAATACTTATGAAGATACAATCTAACCTGTTTGTCAGTCATTTGGATGGTACTAAAAACGTATAATCCTATCAATGGAATTTAAAGCCCTTGTCATATCAGATAACATGTGGCCCTGGAAGAAATGTTGCAGCTCCTTCTCCACTTAGATAACCTATGCTTGATGACCAGAATTCTTTCCATGCTTACATCTGAAGCCATGTTGAAAAGCCCAACTAGGATCATGGAATTTTGCTCCTTTACTGTATGGCTGTACACCCTCAGATCCATGTAACTACCAGGCGGACTCTGCTAGCTACCCAACATCTTAAAAAGTACTGCAAGGTATCCCCAGAATCAAATTCATGTGAACAAAGGTCAAGATCACCCTTCTTTTGGATACACATCATCTAAACACCATAACACTTCAATTGCCTCTCTAAAATGTCATTATGTCATTGTTCTTTTTAATCTTGGTTGGTTTCCTGTAAGCATTTTGCTCAGACTTAAATATCAAAATCACTTGCTTTCATGTTTTTTTTTAGAGATTTTCATTAGTACTTTAACATTCCATCACAAAACCTTAACTAAACAAGATGAGTGAATATTTACTTGTTCTAGTAAATGTGGATCACATACAGCTATTCAAAGGTGTAAAATATACAACAGACCTAAACTTGTAGAAAGGAAGTAGAAAGCCTAATCAAATGTGTAAAGTAGATCCACTAATCTCCTTCTGGTAAATAATAACTTAAGAATATGGAATATATAACATAATATTCTAACTGTAAACTATGCAATCATCTGGTGGTTAGAGGCTTACAGTGTATTGGTCATATTATGAAGAATATTTGTTTTATAATTAATTTCATTGTCAGTTGTTCTTCTCATGTTTAAGTTGCAAATGGTTTGGCAAAAAAAAGTTTATAGTGTATTTGATTTTTTTTTCTTGTAGCACTGATTATTCGTTTTTTCTCAGTAACCACACATTACATGATGCCATGTTAGGTACTGAAAAGAGTGTATGCAAAAACAACTTAGATCTTTAGAAAGTAATATCTTACTTACATTATGGTTTCACTGTTAAACCATCACAAGTCATAATTTTCAGTGTAAGATGTTCACCTAAAATAAGTTGTCTTTGTAGGAAGTAAGAAATTCCTACTGATGCATTTACATGGAACTAAAATAGCTTACACATAAGACTATGTAATGAAGTACTCTGAGTTCAGTCCTTTATCTCTGAGGTAAATCTAGGGGGCCATCCTTATCAACAGAATGCAATGCAAAAGCAAGACACTTTTGTTTTGCATCAAGAATTGTATAATATGGCATTATGTATGGCAAGGAAGTTATGTCCAGCGCCAAATGTTTGTTACTTGAACTTACTTCAGAATGTGACCGTCTTTCGGCTTTTCCCGGGTAGGGGTCGCCACAGCGGAACTCTGGTCCGCTAATAATTGGCAGTAGATTTTTACATGCTGGCTTGCCAGGCCTAACGCACAATCTTCAGTGAAGGAACGCCCATTCACGCATGTCGACACACAGAAGACGGTCTGAGAATCGAACGTGCAACGTCTAACTGTGAGGCGACAACGCTACCGCAGCCCCACCACCGCAGTACTGTGACCAATACACTTAAAATTTCTGAGCTGTTAACCTACTTCCTGTAGTCCATGGTACAGGGTTTATTCCTTACACTACCATTTGGCTGCTGTGAGACTCTAAGCAAGTCAGTTAATGAGACAGTTAGAAGTTTCCTCTGAAAAGGGCCATGTGTTCAGTTGGCTTAGCCTTGTTAACAAATGTATAAATACGAAATACACAACTTAGCATTCTAATAGTGACCTAAGTCTGTTTGCATAAAACATTCAAAAGAACACAGGTGAAATTTCCATTCTGTACAGGTGTATGAATAACATAGAAAGATAAGTAACAATTGTTCAAAAACATCCATTATCTTACTAGTGATACAGAGGTTTTAACCTTCTGCAAAGTCTAGAGCACTGATATTATGCAACACAGGAATTATCACCTGGCAAAAGAGCTGCACTTAAAGGTTAACACGATATTGCCATTTGCATGTACAAGTTCATCTATAAGCTTTTCTTTTAATGTGAAGTTCAAAGTGTAAGCATAAATATGTTAGAAAAACATTCATTAAGCACATGCACATCCTATCTATAAACAAGTTGACTAAAAGAAACAAAACAATATCCAGCATGTTGAAGTAATGCATTCAATGGGTTTGCTGTTTTCCCACATGCAGTCATAAGAAAACTATTCTCCACAGTGGCTGCTACTGGATCTGGTGCTGCAAAGTAAACTACAGTCCTTTTATTACCAACTACCTGCACCACTGACTATATAATCCAGCTAGACTAAACATTAATAAACTCAAATACAGCAATTCACTCAGGTAACTTGGGTATTGGG
Organism: Protopterus annectens; assembly: GCF_019279795.1. NCBI lineage: Eukaryota > Metazoa > Chordata > Ceratodontiformes > Protopteridae > Protopterus > Protopterus annectens. The sequence goes on along the minus strand of NC_056736.1, from coordinate 24,813,812 downwards.
TAAAACAGTGTCTAAGCTGATGATCCAGCATTATGCCTATTAAAGAGTCAGCAACATTTTTCAGGATTGCAATGTTGCATTAAAATATATACTTCCACGGTCAAACAAAATGTCAAAACAGCATCAGGCCACAACTTGTCTATTTGTTTCTGCAGCTACTAATATCATGGTTGGCTGACAGTCCTAGGATTGCCCCAGAAGTCCAGTCCTGTTAGCAGTGGATCTGATACATTAAAGGCAGCACCCTTTACCTCATCAAACTCTAGCAATAATCCATAAGGATTCACTTTTGGGATTTCCACTTGGAGCAAAACCCACCTAGTCCTAATTTTAGATAAATACAGGTATGATGACTGAGGATGTTTTTTATCTCCTGACATTGTGTGATTTGCAAAGCAAGTTGGCAGGGCTTTGTCAGTCTTCTATTATCTGTTTATAGATGTTGAACTTCCATAAGATCAGACTATTGGTTCCCAGACTGCCAGGGGTCAACATGTCAATAAAAGTTTCACATATTCTGTGATCTCAAATATTACCTGCTGACCATCTGATGATATGCATGGAATCTAAGATGACAGATATAATCGAGATCAGGCAATATCTCCTAATAGCTAGCACCTCTGCTCTATTTTGCAAGTAAGGACCGTAGAGTCTGGTACCAATCTGACCAGAAGCCCTGCAATAGTTTTTGCTTGTCTGAACTGTGTGCACCTTCTCTGGGTATATTTTCTGTTGTTATAGTCCAAAAACTAGCAATGAATTGACATAATACACTGACCGACCTACCCTTTGAGCTCACACTCTGTGTCTCTCATTGACTGCTATCTGTTATACCTTAAGAAGGGCTGAACATTATTTTATGATGAATTGCACAAGATCTGATAGATAATAAACATTTCAGTGCCAGTAACGAAATATGGGACAGAACAGAGATATCAAACTCATTTGACACTACATAAAAGTGTTTTAGAGGCTGATTGGCAATTGAATACGAGTAGCAGAAAGTAAAATGTGAGATAAGCAGTTCAGATTTAGATCAGCATGAAGTATAACTGACCTGAGGACCACAGCGAGACCAATTATTTAAAAGAAATTAGTGATTTTTGAAGAGTCCAACTGGGCCTTCCAAGACCCAGGGAAAGCATATGACAGGATCCCATGAAAGATGATTTGAATAGTCCTCTAATGTCTTGAAGTCTAGGAAAAAAGTGGTATAATTAGTGCAAGCTATGTGCAAGTATCCAATTTCACATGTATAAACAATGTTCCGATTCACAGAGGGGGTTCCAGTAAGAGTGAATCTGTATCCTCTCATTTTGACCAAGACTCTCATTGGCTTGTCTAGTTTCACTTGGGAAATGTCCCTAAACAAGGATTGTCCAGCATCTAATCCCAGCTCTACCCAACATCCACATTTCACCACATCCACTTTCACCTTCAAACCTGTGCCCACATCCTATATAAAACTACTCTTAAACAAGCTTAAACCAAGCTCTACTTCAACTGATGACTGATCAAGTCATTATCAACATTATTATTATTGCCTAGCCTATCTCATGCCTTACAGTTAGGTCAATCCAAGAAACCCACACCCCCCACCAAAAAAAAAAGATTGCACATTACCTCTCTAGATAAAGGATGACATTTAACAGACATCACTAATTTTAGACCTATAGAAGTCTTATCATCCTCTCCAAAATACTTGAAAATGCATTCAAAAACAATTGGCAAGCTATCTCCTTCAGGAAGAACTCCTATTTCTCACATAGCATGGCTCCCATCCCTCCCATAGTACCATAGTAATAACACTGAATTTCTAAACTTTATAGATACGAAAAGGAAAGTTAAAGATAACAACAAACTAGTCTTGTCCTCCTTATTTCTACACTTGTCTAAAGCCTTTGACACAGTTTGTCACTGCAAACCTCTACTTCAGAAGTCTTCACTAGTTCTATCTCAGCCACCTGTCTAAGGTTTAAAAGCTACTTGCCCAATAAGTATTAGTCAGTAGAATGTCTCTCTCTCTCTCTCTCTCCCTCCATATATCCCAGTCACCACTGGTGTACCACAAGGCTCTATCCTTTGTCCTTCCTCTTTAACATTCTCAGTAACATCCTTCACACATTAGGCCTCCCTAAAACAATACATAGATTGGCCCTACATTCATATGCACATCAGACAACTTGACACATCTGCAGAAAAATTGCTTAGGAATCTCTAACAGCCACTGAAACACGTTTTGTAACTCAAAACTCATGCTCAACTCAAAAAAAATATATATTCTCACTGCTTACCTCCTCACCTCACTAATTTATGATGCTCCCATCCTTTCTAATCTCCAGACAGTACTCAAGTAAAACTTAAATAATACTATAATCAAGTTGCAACGTTTGAAACAGATATCACTTGTAAGAATTCATCACTTTGCAGAACTAAAAAGACAACATTGGTTAGAACTACATTATCAGCTAGCATATGCACAGCTTTTCACCATCAATAAAAAAGTTATCCGGCATCCATTTGCTTGTTCAGTACTAAATACCATTCTACAAGACACAATGCCTGGCACTCCTCACCTCTACACTTTACATCAATACCCTCCATCCAATCCTTTAATAATATTCTGAAAGACTTCCTAGCAAAAATCTGGCTTGATTCTTGCTCATCCCCAGGATAAATTCAATCACTAAATATGAACTAGTAGCTATTCATACCATGTACCTCCTTACCCCCTCCCTATCTTTATTCACTTCCTAACTTCAACCAATTATTCTACCCTCGACTCTCTCCACCAGATTCACAAAAGCTTGCACGAAGGCCATGCAGGCAATATGTCTGCCGTGCGATCCAGGAACAGCCTGCATGGGTGTGCATGAGTGCTCCTGTGCTAATCCTGCATGGACTAAGCCCTGGTATGCAAATCACCTCATTTGCAGGTGAAATCCATGCAAATGAGGTGATTTTGCAATCCAGGAAACTTTCAACAGTCCATGCAAGACTAGTGTTATCCACAGAAATGTACTCAGTAACTGAGTACATTTCTGCAAAATCCAAAACAGAGCTATGACAGCTCCAAATAAAGGCTGCAGATCATTGAGGAAGCATGCCAATGACCAAGATTAAGGCCACTGGCATTGCAAACAATATAAAAATAAACAAAAAACAGATTTTATTATTTTTTCGCCGGTCTCGGCTGTTTAAGCGTAGGGCAGCGGCGCTCAAACTGGATTGGGGAATAAGAAAATAAACTTAAAATAAGCATTCTAACTAAAACCAGTATTCTGCCATGCAAGTCAAGGGCAGGCAGAAGGCAACTTGGCCAGTGAGTAGTGGTTGCTAAGGGGGGAGGCTCAGTGTGAGATATGTGACTATGCAATTAGCAAGCAATCCTATGCAAATGAGGGGAAGGATAGTGAATCACAGTTTTCCCCAGCATGTGAGGCAGGTCCCAACAGTGTAAGAGCATGAATAGCTGGGAGCAAGACTAGAAGGTAGGTGACATCATGGGGGCGGGTGTCAGGCATCCTGTAAGTAGATTGGAGGCCTGTGGCTCGGGTTTGCCCCTAACTTATTGTGAACCAATCTAGAGATATCTTGCAGAACCAGGTTACTAGCTGTAGGTGTAGAGCACAAATACCTGCATTGGAGTACAACCTATATCCAAGGACAGCACACCATAACAGCCCAGGCATACACATAATATATGTAAAAAGAGAGTGACAGACAGCTCCCCTCTCATGAGGTCTGTCCCTCACAGCATACTCCCATTTTGCAAAAACATATGATGTGCAAATGTCCATCACTGTACACAATTGTCCCTGGTAGCCTTCCAGTCAGTACACTTTCATTGCCTTTCTTTGATAAGCCTGCTGATGTCATTCCCTGTGAAATACACCTTTGGTGAAGGAGTATCCCAATAATCTCTGTGGTGTGTGCTGTAATGTGCTGTAGTAGCTAGGCAGGTATTCTAATCCCATTCATGGCATATGTGTGTATGTGTAGAGCTCATTGCTTTTGAGGGCAGTCAGTACACCTGTCATTGACCTTCTTTGACAAGCCTGCTGATGTCATTGCCTGAGAAATACACCTTTGGTGAAAGAGTATCCCAGTAATCTCCATGGTGGATGCTGTAACTGCATCATGCTCTAATGTGCTGTAGTAGTTAGGTAGGTGTTCTAATCCCATTCATGGCAACTGTGAGCCTGTATGTGTAGGGCCCAATGCTTTTGAGGACAGTCAGTACACCTGTCATTGCCCTTATTTTACAAGCCTGCTGATGTCATTCCCTGTGAAATATACCTTTGCTGAAACAGAATCCCAGTAATCACCATGTTGTGTGCTGTAACTGCATAATGCTGTCATGTGATAAACTAGTTAGGTAGGGGTTCTATACTCAGACATGGTGTGTGTGAATGTTTGCGTGTGTTCCTTTGTCAGAGTGGGGAGCAATGCTTTTGAGGCCATTCACAGACACTATGACCTTCATTGCCCTACTCTGGCATGTCTGCTGACATCATTGACTGTGAAATATACCTTTGTGGAGAAGCATCCCAGTAATTTTTGTGGCACATGCTATAACTGTGTAATGCTGTAGTGTGATAAACTAATTAGGTAGGGGTTCTATTCCCAGACATGGCAAGTGTGATTTTCCAATACATAAGCTGGGTGGAGGTGGCTGTGACTGTATAACACCTGGACCCATTGAAGAGCCAGTTTTGTAATTTTCTTATATGGTGGCCATATTATATGTCACAATGTTCACCTTACAAGGATGACAGATGTCAATCAGCGGAGATGCTGGGGTGCCAATCCACACCCCTATATTTGATACAAGGCCTGCTGAAGAAAGTAAGCAACCCTAGTATTACCCAGAGTACACTATGAACCTGTGTCTCATACACAAACACACTTGCCTAGACAACTACCGCTATGTTGGTAGTACCCTGCATACTGTTCACAGATAGCAAGCATGGTGTGATTGCAATGGGCTACAGCGGGCATGGCACTCTTTCCATCAGTACAATAGGCACATAACTGAAGACAGTGCACCTTGACTATGTTCCCCAATGGATGCCTACAACATCTGTGGTGCCATCAAATGTGATTCACAAAGGACTGTCCATGAGCACTCCCTGCCACAAGTGGTCAGGAGTGGCACATGTGATGATAATCTGTGTACATAACATGGGCCTGGCAATCCAGGTACACTTCCACATGTCACTGTACATGAATGTGGGATGTGTGCATATCGCAGACACCATTCATGTTATGGACTATAGAACACATCAATGTTAAGCATTGCACAGCACTGGCCACACACAATACTAACCCACGTGACAGGATGGTGAATACAATACACACCTGTGTGGGACATTCCAGACACTACACACCTGATCCACACGGCAGACCATTGTTATGTGGCCTGATGCCAAGGTATACTCCTCACCTAGCCTTGCACAGCCTTCTGGCGCAGCCAACCGTTACACACCTGTGAAGTAATGCACACATGTACGTCAGTACTGGCACCCTGTGTCCCTGTGTGTGGTGTATGATGCTTCCAACCACATTCACACCTGGTACAACTCCCATTGGAATACTGAAGCAGTCCAACTAATGTCAGACACCTTCACATGCCCTTTGCCCATAGTACAGCACAATAGCTCCTGTGGTGCATGTGATACCTGTGCAGTACTGTATTGTGGTAAAATAACTAGGTAGGGAGTGTATTCCTGACCCTGGCAAGTGTGGCAATGTGTATGAGTCCCTTAGAGAGTGTGACTGTGTTGCCACTGACACCGGTCAATGTGGACAGGCACTTGTGCTACACCTACCGAATCTGTACAATATCACTGTTGCAGATGTCACTCACCAGCACATTTATTTTTGGACAGCTCACCAGCATATAAGCAATGTGGTGCATGCAATAACTGCATGCACATGTAATAGTAATACATTATCAGTCAGGGGGTTGAATCCCTGTACTGGTATGTGTGTCACACAAATGTGTTTCAGTTTTCCTCGTCCACACCTTCCCTGATGTACTTTTTCTCTGTCTGTCCCTCCTACACCCTCCCTGGTGGATGTGGATATGTACACCTGCTCTGCTTAGGCAGCACCTAGTATTTTGTAAGTGTTGGTCATGGTCAGCTGATGGCCTCTGCACCAATTGCAGTCCTTCTCTAGCTGATTGAATGTGACACAGCTGTGTTAACATTCCCATAGCCAATTGCATGGAAACACACTACAATATCTAGGAACATCATGTTGGTGTTGGGCCATGATATTCACTGTGAGTGGAACCTAGATCTGGTGTTTGTCATAAATCATCACAGATGGGTTTAGGATTTACCTCCAACAACATACACTGTTGAAAAAGCATAGTGTGAGTATTACAGTCAGTACATGGTGTCAGCCATGAGAGTTACTGACTTCATATCCCAGATTGGACATACTTTACAAAACACAGTGGTATGACAGTAACTGTCTGAAGTTACCACAGCACCATGCCAATATTGTGCCAGTGTTCATAGCACTACTCACATGTCTGTCACCCTTTGTACATATGTCATGCAGGATATGTGCATGTGTTCCCCTTGCTCTGCAACTGTTCTAGATCTGGTGTCTTGTGGTAATGGGAATATCTATGCATGCTGTTATAAGTAATCCTGACTGTTGCTGACTATTACTGGCCCTTATCTGCTGTAAAACAGCAACACCATAGCCATTTGGGAATGCTGATGTTATTCGACCCACCTGTCCCACCTCAGCTGGCCATGGCACCAGGCACCAGCAGGTCTGGGTCCCAGCCTGGGACCTCCTCCTCCATTGTGCATGCATGACCTTTGTGTGGGAACTGCTACAGGTGATGGTGCTTGATCCCCCCAGGAGCGGGTGGAGGACAAAAACATGTCACCCTCCATCAGGTCCAGTCCATGGTGTGTAGGGAGCTCGGCAAAGAGTTTCAAGATCACCTACGCCAGCTTTAGGGCTGCATGGTGCAATCAGAGGGTGAGCCTGCACCTCCTACCCAACCCCCAGCACAGCCACCTTTGGGGCCATGAAGATGCAGTGGTGACTGCCCACACTGTTTCCATTTGGGGGCTCATGGGCTTGCAACTTCAAAACACCCCTCCCTGTCCAAGTTGTTTCCCCCCCACATGTGTCTTATATGACCCCTGTATGCTGTCTTGTCTGTCTTGTCTGTCATCCTTCCCACCCTATCCTCCCTAAGCATACCTACTCTCCTCCCCAACTTCCCACTCGTACCTTAAAATAAGGGCAATCTGTTCCCAAATAATATCTCACCCCATACATAGCTGTCCATTCCACACACATGTCCACTGGGCACATGTAATGTGGTTTAATTAGCATCACAACATATTATTGTTGTTCTCACCCCTCTCTCAGAGGCTTGTGTGTGCAAACCTACCTCCAACTTCAGTGCATATGCACAGGTGTTGCTGTAGAAGAAATGGACAGATATGGACCTTCCCTACACCCTTCCTGCACATCCCTAGCTATTTTCCCTACTGTCTTTCCCTCTTTGTGCCCCTTTTTCACCATTGTCTTAATGCTTTTTTCTTTTCTTTAAAGGAAATTAACGCGGGGGTGTTAAAGTTACAAGTAGGTGACATCCTCTTCTCCAACTATATTGGCAGAATCTGGAACTCCCTACCCACATGTATTACCTCAGCTGTCCCAAAAGACACATGTAAATAACAATTGAAGGAACACCTCAAGAACACTTGGATCAGCACATGCTCACCACCTGGCTAAATCTCCCCACCTTGCACTCTATACCCCTACATCAGCTACTGAAACTGACACCTCTTGTCCTGCCTCGCATACAAATCCCAACATCCTTCAAACCTTCCCTATTGCTCCCCTACCAAGTATTCCCACAGCCTACTATACAGTTACAATTTCACCCCCTCTACCTACACCTACTCCTTCACTATTCTCTCCTACACTACCATATAGGTATGGAATAACTAAACTTAACCCAAATACCTGAGTGTAGCCTATCCAAAACTGTTAAACTGGAATCTAACTTCACCTTAAACTGACCTTTGTCAACAGTCATACCTGACATGTAAACCTGACCTAAGCATGGATAATACCGACATGTTAACGTAAACTAAGCATGAAGAATATGTTACTTAGCTATGTTAAGTCTGTTACTCTCTATGAATGTGAACACCTCTCTATTACTTGTAATGAGTAGCTGGGTTTTACTGTAGAGCTCTACTCCCCAGGCCACTGCTGAAAATGGACAAGCATCCAGTCAGATTGTCCCGGTCAAAAAATGTAAAATAAATACATAAAGTAGCATGGGGGTAAGCAGGAGTAAGCGGGATTAAGCCTGTTTGGGTGGCGGTAAGCAATGCCCACACTGATTAAGCAATGTAGAAGCTAACTCAGTGTAAGACGCCATAATTGGAGGTCAGCATTGTTGACCCACATGCAAACCAGCGCATAATCACTTACAATTGCTCAAAAGTGCCTTAGTCACCCTGTAGCTGACAGCTCTCATTGTGCCCAGTAACAAAATAATCTGTACTCCCAGGTTGCAACCCCATGACCCTGCACACTATAGTTGAAGTGAGTTACCACTAAGCCATGGCTGATACACATGCAACTGCTGTTATCACAAATATATCATCCAGCCCAGTCATTCAACAGTATAAGAAATGTATGTAAGTATGTAGATTACTACCAGCAACCATGTGTACATTGATCAATCACAGTATTTTGAGCAGTCTATGTGTATCAAAACACAGTGCCTGTCCAATCATACTGTGAGAACAGTAGTCTTGCATAATACTGAAGAGAATAATAAAAAATGGTGCATGCCGTGAGGGTGTGTGGGCGTGCTTCATGCACAGAATGTCACACCTGGGGCGTTGGCTCCACGGAACCGGGAAATGAGGCTGGCAAGGTACGTAAGCAAACCACTGTTTCTCAAACCCCTGGCAGGATGCTACCAGTGGGAGAAACAGTGTAGACCAGCTAAGTCTAATCTTGACACAACAACAGGTCTGTCCCTGGTGGGACAAACCAAAAATTGTGAGTAACATCGATATCTGCACCAGTATCAAAGTACCATCATGGCAAGGCTCATACATATGTGGACTAAACAGATGAAGAACCTGCAGAAGCTTGGGTTGAGACAGTATACTGGAGGAGTACTGAGACGTGCAGAGAGGGCAATGTGTGAAGGTGTGTTAAGGCTGGGCTAGCTACGGGAGAATGGATGGATGCTATGTACATGGTGCACGGTGGCCAGGGGAAGGATCCATGGTATGACATTATGGTAGAAATATGCCAATGCAGCAAAACAGCAATAGTGTAGTGTGCAGAGCATCTGCCCAATGAGCAGGCATTCTCAGTTCGAGTCCCATTGTAGCACAGTCTATTTTACATTGCAAAGCACATTATAACCAATAGTTTTGTTGCAAAACCCACTTAATAGTATATATACATATATATATATATATATATATATATATATATATATATATATATATATATATAAAAACTGGAGTACCACAAGAAATGCACATGTGAAGAGTCAGTGTCATACTGAATAAGGCAGTAGTAAGCAGGGGTAAGCAATGCACCCACAGGGTAAGCAATGTTGAAGCCAACTGCCTCTAAGCATATGTAACCAGAGATTAGCATTGCTTACCTTCATGCAAACCAGTGCAAACACACTTATAATTGCCTTAATTACTCTGCATGCATCAGCTGCTGTTATGTCTAGAAATGAAAGAAACTAGCCTTTGCAGGATATAAACCCAGCACCCTCTACACTACAGTCACAGTGGTAAACCACTAAATCATCACAGCATTATGTAAGAATGAGGTTCCAACAAACAAATCCATGCCATAGGAAAATCAAGCTGAACATAAGCAATGGATTTATATACAGTATGATGCAGCATAACCTGCTACATAACATAAATATGTGAACTGGAGTACTGCAGTAAGTCCAGATGTGAGGTGTTATTGTAATAAAGTGTTGAAGTTCCCAGGACCCCATACAGTGTACGTACACATGAATCAAGGATACAAGACACATATATAGCATGTAATGAAGAGGAAATTAATGTCAAAAGGCTAATGTCATGCAAATCAAATATGAAGCACTGCTAAGTGTTGCACAGCACTGTTTCCCAGACTACTGCCAGGGTACTACCAGTGGGATAATCAGTGTCAACCTGCTAAGCCTAATCTTGAAACAAACGCATGTTCGATCCTGGTGGGTCAACCCCAAAAATTCTGCTAAAGAGTCTTCGGAGTAACATACCATGCCTTAAAGGTAAGCAAGGAAGGGTACTATGTTCGCGAAGCCGGAAGATCCATGGGTCAAGACAAGTTATGTGATGTGTCTCGAGAAGTAGTGGTGTTCTTAGATTCGGCTGGAACCTTTTGAAAGGAGGACTGCTGTGGATATATATATATATATATATATATATATATATATATATATATATATATATATATATATATACATATGTAATATAGAGAGGGAGAGGTATATATCTATTTAGTTATAAATATATGGACACACACATACATCTACATATCTCAATATGTTTCCCATACTGATGAATGGTATTGCTGGATGCTATGTTTGTGAAAACATCTTATGCGTATCTGTGATGGCTTAGGAGTAAATTGCATTGACTATGGTATGCAGGCTTCTGGGTTCACATCTTGCAGAGGCTGTTTATTTTGTTGCTGGTCAGAAAAAGGGCGGTCGGATACAGGGTGATTAAGGCACTTTTAAGCAGTTGTAAGTGGGTGTGCGCGAGTTTGTGTGACAGTAAGCAATGCTAACTGACGTTAAAATCCGGATGCACCAGGTTAGCCTCAAAATTGCTTACTTTGTGCTTACTGTCTTGCAAACCCATGCAAAGTCGCTTACTAAAGGAAATGAAAAAGGAGTTGATAGGTAAGTGGTGTTAAAGGGGCACAAAGAAGAAAAGATAGTAGGGGAAATAGCCAGGGATGTGCAGGAAGGCTGAAGGGAAGGTCCACAGCTGGCCATTTCTTCTACAGCAACAGCTGTGCATGTATACTGAAGTTGGAGGTAGATTTGGACACTCACACCCCTGGGTGGGGGTGAGGACAACAATAATAAGCTGTGATGCCAATTAGAATGGCTTACATGCCTACAGTGGGGTGTTGCGACTATGTGTTCTTTGGTGTTATTTAGTGGGTTTTGCAACAACGCATCTCATTATACCGTACTTTGCCATGTGAAATAGACTGTGCTGCAGTGGGATTCATACCGGGAATGGCTGCTCATTAGGCAACAGCTCTGCCCAATTCACACTATTGTTTACATCCACAAGGCGGTCCGATTAGAACTGCTCCAGCCAACATCTGCACACCTCAACCCATAATTTCATACCCATAGTCCCCCCCGCTCCTCCTCTACAGCACTCATCCTTTCTCTGGGTGCAGGTTGGGTCTAACCACACCATTACACTGCCCACTCTCCACTTCTCGGGACCCATCTCGTATGTTGTCTCAACCCATGAGTCATCAGGATTTCCCAACCTTGTAGTACGTTCCTTGATGAGTCAGTGTATGGACGGGACTCCAATTACCCAGTCATTTTTGGGTTGTCCTGCAAGGGACGTTCCTGTCTTTGTTTCTAGATTAGACTTAGCAGGTCCACAGTGTTTCCCCACTGGTTGTATCCTGCCTGTGGTTTGGGGAGCAGTGGATTGTTTACTTCATTTGTGTGTTTGTTTGTATGTTTCCCCTATTTGGCTGGGGGGGGGTAATGGTACATCTTACACGTATGTTAATTGGGCTCCTCACCCCCATTGGCAGTGCCTGTGATCATATGTCATTCTTATGTGCTGTATCATGTCATAGATATATATATCTGTGTGTATATAGCTGTGTGTGTATATATATATATATATATATATATATATATATATATACACACACATATATATATACACACACACACACACACACACACACACACATATATATATATATATATATATATATATATATATATATATATGTGTGTGTGTGTATATGTATGCATACATATACATATATATTGCTGTATATATATCTAACGACATGTGGATGTATGGTTGTCTGCATATTTATATATCTATATGTGGGTATTTATATATAAGTATGTCTATATATGTCTACATATGTACTACAAAGAGGGAGAGGTATATATCTATTTGGTTATGGATATACACACACACACACACACACACACACACACACACACACACACACACACACACACACACACACACACACACACACACACACACACACACACATACATCTACATATTTAGCTACATGTCCTGTAATGTTGACTCGTATTGCTGGATACTATGTCTGTGGAAACATCATGGCTATGTATATCTGTGGTGGCTTAGTGGTTAATCACATTGATTATGGTATGCAGGGTCCTGTGTTCGAGCCCTCCAGTAGGTGTTTATTTTGTTGCTTGGCAGAACACCAGCCGTTGGTTACAAAGTGATTAAGGCACTTTAAAGCAGTTGTAAGTGGGTTTGTGTGGGTTTGCACGGAGGTAAGCACTGCTACCTTCCAGTTACAGTGTCTTACAATCAGTTAGCTTCTAAATTGCTTAACCTGTGTAGGCAGTGATTACCCCTGTGCAAACAGGCTTACACCCGTGTGTTTCCTGTATACCTGATTTAGACATTCCTATTAGGTTTCGTGTACAAACCAGGTAACTTTGTGTACCATGTATGCTTTGCGATACCTACAAATAAAACTGTTAGTGTAAACAAAGTCACACGTGAAGTCTATTGTTATTACCAGGGAAACATTTGTCCCATGCGGGACAACCCAAAAATTGGGTATTCTACTTTCCTCTAAAAGCATGGCTGCAAAGATACGCATGGCTATATTCATGGACTACAGCATGTGGCAGACGTAGGATACTTGGGTCGGGACAAAGTACAGGATGAGTCCTGAGGGGAGGAGGAGTGGAGGGTGGGCAATGTGTGGTGGCGTTGTAGCTACGGGATGGTAACCTGGAAAGGGATGGTGGCTACGTGTGTGCAGTGGGGGGGGGGGGAATCTGTGGGTAATGAATGTATGGGTCAAGTATGGCCTGGGTTAGATGGTCCTGTCCTGGTCAGCCCACTTATTGTGTGGGGGAGAGGGGAATGTGATATAAACATGTGAAACATAAAAGAAGACTAATTTAAATCCCTATTTAAATGAAACACTTACAATAAAATAAACTTGACAGTGTATTGCAGGGCGGACGTGTTTGGCTGGGGGGGTATGCCAATCTGTACAAGACATATATTGTTTGGGGCCTCTCAACCCCATTAACGGTGCATGGGGACGTATATGTTTCTGTTAGTCTACCATTGCTATCTACAGATGTCTGGCCATATATACCTATATGGGTATATATATTTGCTTACATATTTCTAACTATGTCCATATATATCTACGGAGATATATATCTGCGTACATATATGTAACTTGCTGTTTATATGTAGACATATAGGTGTTGACATATATATATATATATATATATATATATATATATATATATATATATGTGTGTGTAGATGTGTCGGCATTTGCATGTATATATGTTCATATATTTGTATATATATATGTATATATTTCTGAATATTGATATATATATATATATATATATATATATATATATATATATATATATATATATATATATATATATATATATATATATATATATATATATATGTATATATACATATATATATATATGTAACAACATATATAGATATGTTGTATCCATTTAGATAGTAATATATTTACACACACACACACACATACATCTAGATGTAGGTATACATTCTCTGTACTGTTGCATGACTGGGCTGTATGTTATGTTTCTGAAAACATCATGTTTTTGCATATTTGCCATGACTTAGTGGTCAACCATTTTGTGTATGGTGTGCATAGTCCTGGGTTCGAGCCTTGCAGAGGCTGTTTACTTTGTTGCTGGGCAGAACACCAGCTGTTGGATACAGAGTGATTAAGGCACTTTAAAGCAGTTGTAAGCGTGTGTGTGTGGGTTTGCATAGAGGTAAGCACTGCTAACTTTTGGTTATAGTGTCTTACACCCAATTAGCTTCCCCTTTGCTTAATCTGTGTAGGCAATGCTTACCCCCTTGCAAACGCACTTAAACAAGCTTACTAGTGCTTACATATGCTTACTACTGCTTAGCTGTGCTTACACCTGCTTACTACTGCCTTATTCATTATAATACTGACTCATCACGTGTGCATTTCCTGCAGTACTCCAGTTCATAAATATATGTTATATATCTTCCTTGTTATCCTCTTCAGCCTTTTAAGCTGCTTTAATTGTAGCTAAGCAATGGACACACCAGCGCTCCTAATGTTAACTGTACTCAGAGTTTTAAAAAACAAATTAAGGTGTTTCTTCTTTTGATTTTTATGTCCTGTTGCTGTTGTACACATGGGGGACTGTTAGTGGGGATATGCGGACACCTATGAGCGGTCTCACTCATTTAATTCCACTTTGTGCTGTTCTACATTGCAGGGGCATGTTTATTCTGAGCTATGCTCTCAGACATGCCCCCTGCACTCGTACACCCTCTCTGTAGGCCTAGGAGGTTGGGCAGCGCATCGTCATTAATATGCATGGTGTGCTGCCATCATCCTCCTACACGCGCACTTCCGTGCAGGACAACACTAGTCCTAAACAGAAGATTAGTGAATCCGGAGGTCTATCTTATCATATCATAACTCAAAACATATCCTAGCCCTTTTTTTCTTACTTCACTTTGCAGTTTCTGATCATATTATACTAGCTTACCTTTAATTTATCTAAACTGGCTAAAATGTTCATTGAGTATTAAATTATTGCCATATAAGTTGTGTTTTTGTTTAAACAATGTTGTCATATTATGTCTAATTTGGTATAATTATTATTTAAACTGTAGATATTTTTGTAATACTTTGGAGGTTTTCTCCCTGGGCCTCCACTGAAAATGGACACTCATCCAGCTGGACTTTTCCAGTAATCAAATGTCAATAAGTAAATAAACAAACACATAAATAAATATGGCAGTTCTACTACGAAAAGTGTGCATAGGTTTACTGCATGCTCATGCTGTGCTTAGTAATACATGGAGGACCAGATCACAGTGTTTTATTCTTGAGCTATACTTCTGGATTTCATACAAGAAAGTCTGTTTGTGAAATCATTGCCAACTCTTCCATAATGAAGTCTGTGCTACCTATTACCAAGCTACAGGATACTGAGGAGACACGTGATGGCTCCTCACAAGTGTGTTAATCAGTATGACTTTGTTGAACTATACCTTAAGCAATTCAACTATAGCTACTAAACAACTGATTATATTTGGCTAGTACATATAACATTATGCTTGTGTAAATAGTAGCAAACTACAACAGTGTTTTTATTTCAATCATCATATCAGTAGCATTATTACTGGAACATTCAACTTGTAGTATCTTCCTGATACTTTGCAAAAGCCTTCAGTTAAGACAATGAAATATGTACAGCTCAACTTGCTTCTTTATTAGTTGCAGAGGCTATATAATGTCTGATTCCTTTTATATACTTTATAATGAATGATTTTAAATAAATGTTACAGATTCTTTGTACAAACATTATGTATGCAATAAGCATAATTATTCTTTCAAAATGTCTTGTGAATAACATGAAAAATGAAATAATTTTATAATATATCTTATATCTATATACAATCCAGGCTCTGGATTGCATTGCATAAGTGGAAATTCCTTAAGATTCCAAGAGCAGGCTAAGTTATTTCTTACACTTATTTCACTGAATTGCACTTCTGAAATGCTTATAATTGTGCTATACAATTGATCTACTATCTTTTTGCACTGTTATAAAATTTTTTTTATTGTTTCATTGCATTTATGTTCTGTTTTAAATTGTTTTAACATTACTTAACTTTAAACTGCTTTTTCATAGAGAGTTGTATTTTCTGTTTGTGATTGCTCTATCCGAACCTTTATGTGCATTTTTGTCTGTTAAAAGCATTCTCTAGTCTGCTCCTTGATCTGTTTAAACATGTCATATTATGTCTAATTTGGTATAATTATTATTTAAACTGTAGATATTTTTGTAATACTTTGGAGGTTTTCTCCCTGGGCCTCCACTTTCATTTAGTGGCTACAGCTAGGAATTGTAATTTTTCCACCCACCCACCCTACCTAGTGTGTGTTTTTATACTTGGTGGCTTTGCAGTTGCCCGCCCATACTGTATATTTGATCTGTGACACTCCTCCCAGTCTAGTGTCATTAGTTCACTCAATCTAATAGAGAACATTTGTGAAGGCCAACCCACTCAGATTCTTAACGTTGAATTAACTTCTGTTACAGCTTTCTCCATTTCCACTTTACTGGAAAAAAAAAATCTAAGCTTGCTTCCCCCTTTCCTGTGGCAGGTCAGATATGGATTTGCTGTGTCTAGGACTGTTTGCGAGCTCCTAAGCCCCCCTCCCCCACTTAACTGGGGTTAAACTATTCCTGGCACCATAAAGTCTTTTTTTTTAAATTTCCCTTGCAACTAGCCAGCTTTTTAGTTTTAGCACTCATCTGTTTCTTTGATCTCAGCACTTGTTCAGAACTCATTGTAAGCACTAAATAAGTTACAAATAACTACAGCACTCAACTTTCCTCACTTGCCTAGAGGAAAACAGTTTTTAGTACTTAATAAATAAGCACCTATTCAGGCATGTCTAAAGATCAGCTCCCGGTGTTTTCTCCTGTCTACCTGATGAATCTGGGCATCTTGAGACAATGCAGCAATTGCCTCATGTACACAGACAACCCTCTCCTCCTACCACCCAACACTACGACCTGTGAGAGATGCACTTATATAGCCAAACTGGAAGAAAAGCTCTCTTTACCAAAGCCAGGCCTAGACAGTCAAGTGGAGAAGGTAAACACTTGCACTGTACCACACTCATCACATAGTCCCTCAAAACCTACACCACCAAAACACACACAGAACCACAAAACACACACCTACATTCACGGAGGCTCTCTGTACTAATCTGCCCAAACAACAGAGACCTCCAAAGCAGAAATGCAAGCAACCTCCACCCCCCAACACAACCCAAATGACACATAGTCCACATACTCAGTGTGCCACTCAACTACAGCCCATAAAGCATAATGTACCCAACACTCTAGTCATAGGTGACTCTATAGTCAGGCACACTGATGTTCCACTCACCAGGCTAAACAAGGAAAAAGTTACTGTCAGCTGCCTGTCAGGTGCCAGGATCTGCCACATAATGCACGCACTCAGGTCACTCCACAACAAGTACAAATATGACTCTGTCATTGTCCATGTTGGTGTGAATGACCTGAGACGTACCTCCCTGGACTACAAGAAAAGAGACATGAAGGAGCACTCTGATCTTGTAGCCCAGGCCGGTATGACCCTAGCCCTGAGTAGCATCCTGCCATCACCCAGAATGACACCACAGTACAAGGACAAAATGACTGACTTTAACAATTGGCTAAGCTTCTGGTGTCATTCTAAGGGAATCCAGTATCTGTCTGCCTGTGATGACATGATCGACAGACCACGCTGCTTTGCCAGAGATGGCCTGCATCTGTCGCCCTTGGAATTCCGGATACTGGCAAAGGCTCTTGCCACCCCTATAGTGCCTTTTTTAGGCAAGGTTCAAATGACAAATTCACCACCGTAACAGGTACAAGCAAGCAAAATCTGAGGGTAATACTACTCAATGCTAGAAGTCTAAACCTCAAAATGCACTCACTCGAGGCACTCCTTAAAATGGAGAACATTAACATCTGTGCAGTGACAGAGACCTGGTTCAAAGCTCCAGAGAGCACCCCTGCATTACTAGGCTATAATTCATACCACACTTTTCGGCCACCAAACCCGGACCGAAACACTAAAGGTGGAGGTGTGTCCATATTCATTAAGGATATCCACACCTCCAAGTTAGTTGCTCAGCATAATGCCTTCGAGATTATCCAAGTTCAACTAACTCTGGGCAAAACCGCAATCCAGATTGTAGCTTGCTACAGACCCCCCACCATGCCCCAGGATTCCCACTCCTCTTTTCTTGATACACTGGAAAATATTAAGGTACAACCCAACACTCTAATAATGGGTGATTTCAACTACCCTACCATTAACTGGGAAAACTACTCATGTACCAACTCTTTTGCTCAACGTTTTCTGGAAATCATCAATTCCAACTCTTTGGATCAACTTATCCACACCCCCACCAGAGGCAGCAATATCCTAGACCTGGTCATCACTAACATGGGTGACTGGTGTTCCACACCAGAGGTCAGCTCCTCGTTGGTCAGATTCGACCACAAGCTAATCACCCTAGACATCCACATCCCGCTCCCACCCCCCATTAGGAAAACAACCGTAAAAAATTTCTCCAAAGCCAACTTCATACTTCTTAAGACAGAAGTGGCAAACTTCATGACACCCATGCAGATGGACAATAGAGGTACGACTACTGAATCCTACACAAATGCACTTTATAAGCACTTACACGAGTGCATGGATTGTGCTATCCATAACAGAACCAAGATGCTATCCTCCAAAAAAAGAAAGCCAATCTGGTGGTCTTCTGCAATAAACAAACTCTACAACAGAAGAAAGAAACTGTTGCAAAAAAGAGTAAAATCCCACTATTGGAGGAACTCCCTGGTCAGCCTCAGTAAGAAGCTGAGATCCCTCATAAAATCCTCCAAAGCTAGTTATGAAAACAAAATTGCCACTGATTCTAAAGACAACCACAAAGCATTCTATAGCTATGTTAAAAATCTCAATGGCAACACTCATATCTGCTCTGAGTTACAGCACAATGACACTAAATATACAGAACCAACTGATATTGCCAACATCCTGGCAGATAGGTTCATTGCTAACTTTACCCCCCTCTCACCCCCTAAAAGGCCCATCTTTATACCAGAAGAATGCAAAGTTCCTGTAATCACGGCTGCACAGGTAAAAACTTCACTCTCCAAAGCCAAGAACACAGCATCCATGGGACCTGACAACATCCCAGGCTGCCTTCTACATGAACTACAGAATGAACTGGCACCCCACCTAAGCACCATGTTCAATCATAGCCTCACCTCAAGCTTTGTGTCCATTGAATGGCACACCGTGACAGTTATCCCACTCCACAAAGGGGGGGGGGCTACAACAGACCCCGGGAACTACCGCCCCATTAGCCTGACGAGCCTTGTCTGCAAGGCCATGGAATGTATCATCATGGAACTGATAAACAAAGACATTGGAGATCTCCAAACCCTGGACCCCACACAGTTTGGGTTTGTAAAAGGCAGATCATGTCTCCTAAACCTGATAGACTTCTTTGAAGTAGTCATCAAGGCCATGGATGAGGGTAAGGTGGTTCAGACAGCCTATCTAGATCTCGCCAAGGCGTTCAACACCATCCCCCACTCTGGAATTATAGATAAACCCACTAAACTAGGTATAAATCCCTGTGTCACAAGATGGGTTGCCAACTGGCTTATTGAAAGAACCCACACTGTGAAAGTAGCAGACTCCAAATCAGACTTCAGTCCAGTGACCAGTGGAGTACCACAGGGTTCAGTCCTGGGTCCTCTCCTGTTTGGTATCTACTTCTCTGAAGTACAGGCTAACACATAAGGTCTTTGGCTAACTAAATTCACAGATGACTGCAAACTAGGAGCCATAATTGAAACTCAGACGATGTGGACATCCTACAAAAGGGCCTCACTG
Organism: Protopterus annectens; assembly: GCF_019279795.1. Lineage (NCBI taxonomy): Eukaryota > Metazoa > Chordata > Ceratodontiformes > Protopteridae > Protopterus > Protopterus annectens. Next base: position 24,793,984 of record NC_056736.1, on the reverse strand, counting down.
AGACAGATGCCTGGTGTCAAAGACATGGTCTCAAGCTCAATGCCAAAAAGTACATTGTCGTCCCCTTTGGTAAAAATTCTGTACCCATGAACTACCACATAGACTGTAGTCTACTTAACACTGAAAGTGTGATAAGAGACCTTGGGACACAGGTGGACAGTAGTCTCTCCTTTGATAATCACATCGCCAAAGTGGTCAGGAAATCCTTCTATGTGGCACACCTCATCACAAAAGGTTTCTCATCCAGAAAAAAAGAGGTAATTGTTCCCTTCTACTCATCACTCATTAGACCCATTATAGAGTACAATGCTCCTTTTGGTATGTACCTCACAAGACATCTACAACAACTGGAAAGGCTGCAAAAATACCTCACAAAGAGGATTACTGGCCTCAAACAGATGCCTTATGCAGACCATCTCAAAAAACTCCAGCTTTACTCCGTCGCATATCGCCTACTCAGAGGCGATCTCTGCCTAACATACAAAGCTATGTCAAACCCAGAGCTGTTGGACATGCCCCACTTAAAGAAATCCCAATCCCTCCGAGCTACATGCTCTAGGGACCTAAACCGTGTCACCACAATAAACAGAACATGCTGGGGGGATAGATTCCTGTCCCAGAGACTTCCCATACTCTGGAACAAACTACCTGTCTATGTCAAACAGAGCTCCTCATTAGCACTCCTCAAGAAAAATCTTGATGATTGGATGGGTAATAGGAAATTCACCCCGGGGATCACTTCTGTGGTTCTACTTGACAGGGGCACAGGAAAATAATTTTCTTGGGTGGCGAAAGCCAGGGTACATTTTTGGCTAGGCTTATGTAGGCCCTAGGGCCAATAGCCTAGTACCTACCTATGAATGTATGAACCTATAATATCTGTTAAACTAATCATTAAAATCTGTACATAAACTGCACTGTTGGTAGAATATTTTCTAAAAGTGCATGCACATGGTGAAAGGGGTCATCATACTAGCTCAGTAACCCAGTTAATAAATATAGATAAATGAACAAATAACTGAACATCACACCAATAGCCCTATGTCTGTCGATTGCTTGTCTGTAAGCAACAGTAGACCAGAATTTTTTTCCAAACAGGAGGTAGAGAAGCAACTGTTTATGATTCCCACCATATACAAATTTCAGCAGTTTCCACAGGAAGATAACAATTTCATAAAGACCTCTCCTTCATCTACAGGAGATCTTGTTAAGGAAAGTTCTCAGTCACCAACGATGCCCTTACGAAAAATAAACTCTACAAAGTAATATCACATTTAAAAGGCACACCCCTCGATTGTCTCCAATTAAGCCATAAGTGCTTAGGTTTTGTGATCATCTCCTTGCATAAGAGAAGTCTGTGATGTTTATGGAGTTTTGACTGTTCTACAATTACTTCCTGTGGGTCTGGGTTTTTGCATAGAACAGTCACCTGTGCTCAAATCATTTCCTTATTTATGATTATTGTTCTGGTATGTATATTTCCATGTATTAATAACTTTATTCAATCAACTGTTCTTTACTTTATAGGACTGTTTCACAGCTTTACAATCACATTTCAAGTGTGAATATTCATTAGCCTTAATTTACCTTTCCTTAAAAGATATGTAATTACCTTCCTCAGTCCTTCTATGTCATTTGCTTTTTTTCCCAAGTATATTACTTGTTTATTCCAACAGATTTCAGTTTACTGAGCATTCCTCAGTAGACATTAATGCCTAATAGTCTAATATTCATCAGTTAAAGCTTGGTTAAAATTTCTTGAGTTAGTGTCCATGGTTTCTTATCTTATTTTTAGTGTTGAAAAATGAAACTCTCCTGTTAAATGTCATATAGTCTTTTAATGACTCCCTAAACAAAATATGCATGCCGTCATAATTCAGGTAATAAAAACAACTCAGTAACCATCAGATGTCTGTAAAAAGTCTTGGACAATAATTTTAAGAGGAGTATTATTTTGTGTTCGTAATTAGCTCACTATGAAGCTTCAACACAACAAGTGACATGAGGTAGGGATGTGCAGCATTGCCTGTTTTTATACCACCATGGATTTAATTGTCATTTTACTAAGTTTACACTCCTATGGATCTAATTGTCATAGTTTGACTCAAACATAGATGCACACTTTTGTCACTTTCTTTTCTCATTATTTGAGGGTTTCAAACCTAGCAATATCCTCACTGATGTTTAAGGCAACTTTTAACTCCACTTGTGGCTTCCTTTTCTACTGTGAATGACATAAGAGGGAGCCTCATCATAAAACATGCTAGATTTAAATAAAAAGATCTGATTTTGTCATTATCAAGACTTATGAAGACTCTCTCACCCTGGAAAAATTACCTGTCTCAACTGAGGGGAGGTCAGCATTCACTACGAACTTCTGGCTAATTTCTAATAATATTAGTAGTCAAGCTATTGGCACTAATCTCATTTCCTGTCCAGTGTCAGATCATGACAGTGCTACCCTGTCCTTGGACCTTGACTGATATCATACATTTCATATAATTTGAGAATAGATCCACCTATTTTTACAGCTCCTGAGACATACAGGTTAACTAATACAAGCACTGACATGTATGTCTGAAGAGACTCTATTAACAGCATGCCCTCCTTAATCTATTGAGTTTTTGTTAAATTGAACCCCGTCGTATTTTTATTGGGGATGTTTATTGCTAACACTTAAAATGAGTTAGGAGAAATGATAAAATTCTGGTTCAACTAGAAAAGATGTTTTGGTGTGCCACAGCAATATGAGTCATGCAAGACCTTTAAATGTAAGGTATCAGGACCCTTAAATGTAAGATATCTTTCTGTTGAACATAGTTATGTTTGAAATGTGCAACTCCACATACCTTGACAAAGACAAACATACCAGATTCATTCATAATGTATACCTTTTAAAGATACAAATCAAAAAAAGGCAATATATATTCATTAATGTTTATGAGTCTTATCTGACTCCTGTAAGGACCTCACAAATGTCTACCAACATGCACAGAGGTTACTAGGCAAGCAGTGGGTAAAAGTATATTGCTAAGCCTTTTTTCTTTTTTTTTCTCAATTTTTTTTTTCAAATACATTTGAATGCATTCCATAGTATTTACACATAACATCTTAAATAACTATGTACACTGTTTACATTACCCTGACACTATAACAGATCTTAATGTATACAGTTACTTTATAAGTATGTCCAATCCATTATCAGAGTGTCTGATCAATTATTGTATAGTGTCAATCAACGATAAGAATTTTCCCCAAGGGTTGTTGATAAATGGCTTTGGATAAATTCTTAATTCTTTAATTTTAATTTCTAATAATGCTGTGGTCTTCAATACGATGTAGAACTCTTTCAGAGTTGGTATTGTTTTTGTATTCCATGTTCTTGTCATACACTTCCTTGAAATTGCAAGTATAAAAAAACCACAGTGGAAAGGAAGCACTAAGAGCTGAATGAAATATTTAATGGATTAAGCACTTTCATCAGTCCTTTCACAATGACTTCTTCAAAACAACACATCAAAGTAAAAAGCACAATATAAAGCCTCACCTACAAGTAATTATGCATCCAGTTAACCAATTAATCTATGAACCCCTAACTACTAACATTTAAAGTGACAAATGCATGTTCCTATCTAAGCAATGAAGTGCAATACTAAAGTGCATACACAGTTGCATCTATAAAATGCATTGCCATACTAAAAACATCCTAACAAACAATTTTTTTCAAACAAGACCATTCATAAAATGCACTTAAAAATACCTATGTTACATATGATATATATAAAATAACAATGGATGTATGAGTGCTGTTTGAAACTTTGTTATAGGTGGAATTCAGATTTTAGTTTCAAATAACTAGCCAGGGATGCAACCTCATTTAGCCCAGGAGGATTTGTGGCATTCATCCTCAGTTGCCACATTAATTCTTTATATTCTAGGAATATGTCACTAGGTCCCCCTCTTTTATTTATTTTTACATGTTCCACAACAAAGGCTTTAAAAGTATGCATGGGGAATTTACTAAGATGTTTTGCTAATGCATTATTATTATTACCTTTACTTATGTCATATGCATGTTGGTATAGCTGTGTTCTGAAGGTGTTTTTGGTTTTCCCAATATAATACCTTTCACACACTTGGCACAGTGCAATGTAAACACGTTCTTTGTACCACAATTACTTTTGTGACTAGAGCAAACAGTCCCATATTACACTGTTGCCTTCTAGTATGTATTTACACTGGGAACAGTGACCGTACTTTTTGGCGTAACCACTATTTTGGGACCCTGTCCCCTCCCACTTCTGTTCCAACATATTCTTAATACTAGTATTCTTCTTATACACTACAATTGGCTTTTCTCCTTTCTTATCCCCCACCTGTTCCTCATTTTTTTTTAACAGAAACCAATTTTTATACAGAGTGTCTTTAATTTGTGGAAACTGGGGGGCGTCAAAATCATTGCTGTATTGAAGGTATTGTCTTCATTGTTCACATTATGTCCTGCTCTGTTCCCATTAACTTTGTCTGGTGGGTTAATCTCTATACCCAACCCCAACAATGGGAAAACATGTCCTGCCATTCTCTTATGGGTTACCTCTTGCAATATTGGTAGCACAAATTCCCTTGGGTACCCTCTCCTAACCAACATATCCAAAAGGACATCCCTTTCATATAAGAATGTATCCATCTCACTCACCATCCTTGCCAGCCTAGACCCCCTGTCCATTGACCAGGGATATTTTTTGATGTATGGGGTGGCTGCTTTCAAAGTGCAATAATGTATTTGAATATGTCAGTTTCCTGTATATTGTGGAGGTACATTTCTTCAAATCTTGTTTTTTTCTTAAACTGTATATTTAGGTAATTAATATACTCTAGAGTGGTTTTCATCAAATTCAACAACAAATTCACTTATTGCGATTAAAGATTACAAGTTTTCTTTCCATATTTATAATTTTGCCATTTTATGGAATATACTGAAAGTTTTTAGATTTAAATGGCAACATTCTATTTTGTATAATCAGCATATGTTAAACTGAGTGATTATTGTCAATTTAGTACTATTTGTTCAAAATGTGATTGTTACATTCTGTGACAATCCTACTTCAGGCTTCTATTGTTTCCCTTCAACAACTTTGTCAGTGTGATGTCATGTATAAAACAATAGTTACTTTGGTAACAGCTTAAGTTTTATGTATGGTCAAGATGGGTTATAAAACCACAATTAAAGTTAAAAGCAATTATATAACTTGTTATGCACATTTACTTATATGAGAAAATCATCATGCTTTCCCTTGATGTTTAATATAGTGTATGTCATTTATGACAAGTTAAAACAGTAATGCTATTATACACAAGCCCATGTTATTAAACTGAGTGTCTATTGTCAATTTAATACTATTTGTTCAGAATATGATTGTTACATTCTGTGACATTTCAAGTTCAGGCTTCTATTTTTTCTCTTGAACAACTTTGTCAGTTTGATGTCATCTATAAACATCCATTACCTTGGTAACCACTTAAGTATTATATATGGTCAAGATGGGTTACAAAAACTACAATTCAAGTTAAAGGAATTAAATGACTTGTTATGCATATTTACTTATATAAGAAAATCATCATGCTTCCCCTTGATGTTCAGTGTAGTGTATGACATTTATGACAAGTTAAGACAGTAATGTTATTATACACAAGCCCATGTTATTAAATCCTGTCTTTAATATCTAAATTCAGCTGACTGATTCATCTTATATGACGATTATATATTTTATATCTAGATTTACTAAAATCATAAATTACATAACTATTGTGTGTTTTTATTTTTATTTATTTAATTATTATTATTTTTTTTTTGGCTGTTGCTTAGTTATTTGAGATACCACAAGTTGTAATGGTTATTCTTATTATTAGCTACTTCCAAGTATGTTTATACAGTCCATAGACTTTAAATTATGATACCCTTCTAGTTTCTTATTTGTTATAAGTATATTCTCATCTTTACTTACACACATATCAGTACTTCAAGCACGGGCAACAATGCCCATCCAGTTTTGCCAGAATACCATTCACTAGTTCATGTGGTGTGTTTCCAGGCTGTTCTTAAAATATCCAAACCAATATTTGTTCTGTTCCATTTTACCAGCCTGTCCCATGCAGTTGCCACTCTACCAGTAAACCACTCAATACGCCTTCCATTCCCAGAGGTATTTCCAAACACCCCTAGAATCAGCTATCCCCATATGCCCAACATGTCCGAGCAAGCTCACATACCAGACCACTGCAAAGGGTACTGCACAAGACCAAGTGCTCTTAGACTTTCACAATAACTCAGACTTCCACTCTTTTGTAAGTCCTTAATGTGTTTGGACCAAAATACATTTTAAATATATAAAATTGCGCTTATTATTATTTGTTTATTTTTTTTATCAAGAATCAACTTAATGAGGTAATTAAAGAGTTGGGAGACCATCAATATGTGTACATGTTGTTTAAAATGGGTCTATATCATAATGTCGAACGCTGACAAGTTTGAAGCACTAAACTTCGAACTTGAAAGTTCAAAGTGTAAAAACATTGAAACGTATAATGGAGATCAACATAGAGTGTGGGAAGGAAAGATTTCCCTTTACTGCACTGTAGTGTGATCTCAGAGTTTGTTTATTTAAATAGCAGGGGTGTGGGGGTCCAGGGGGGCTTGCCTGCAGCATAGAGCATTTTTTGGGGGGTTTTGAGTGTTTTTTTTTTTTTTTTGACATTCAACATTTTTAGACCTCGAACATTCAAGTTCAAAGTTTGAAGCTTCAAAGTTGTCAGCATTCGACAATCTGATATAGACCCATTTAAAACACCCCTTTTATTATATATATTTTTTTAAACCAAAATCTTCATTGCTGAGAATCATCTCAGAGGCTCCTCAGAGCTGTTAAGCATTATCGTCACTCTGTCTCCTTTACTATACCAACCTGGGAGCGTCTGTTTCTGCTAATGTGTCTGTGTACTGCATACCAGAGGCTCGTGATGCACCTGAAGCAAAACTTCACTTCACTGCAACTTCAAGCCTAAATTCCCTCCCTTTCAGCGAGGCAGCAGCCAAGAAAAGAATGGAGAGCAAACAGATAAAAAAAAACTCCCAACAAGCCACCTCAACAAGAGATAGCACATTCTTCCAGCCTTCCCACCTCTCACTCAGCAGAAGTATAAACAAACTATTCTCTGCCAAAATATGCCAAATAACAGTCTTATCCACCCCCTTCCCCTGGATCTAGGCTAAAACACCAAATGCCTCTTCCTAATACACAAGCATCAGTATACCTCGATCACAAGCCACAACCCACAGCTTTCTGGAGATGAAAATGGCAACATACAACAGCTGCCATACACAGCTGCATCCACACACCATGTCAGGCTTAATCATACAGCACTTGAAGCTATGATACCTGCCATAATTGATATTAACTATGTTTAGACAGAATAATAATGACATTTGTACTAGCTACCCAACACAGCTGCATCCACGCACACCATATCAGGATCGATCAAACAGCATTCGTAGCTGTGATACCTGCCATAATTGATATTAACTATATTTAGACAGAATAATGATGACATTTGTACTAAGAGCTTGCTACTATTATTTAACCAGAATATACATAACATTTCTAAATGATACTTTAAGTAACAAAGGCATTAGTCTCCATGACAGCATTTTTTTTCAAAACATCCTACTGTTACTGCTATTATATATGATGTAAATTTGTTATATTTGAATCTGAACTCTGATGAATGGTACCTTGCTGAATTAGTTAATTAAGTACATAAATTATTATGAGCAGAAACAATGAAAAATGAACAAGATAAGTAATCACTGAGTTCAAGAAGGGGAATAGAAACTTCTATGTTTGTATTATATGTTGCTTTGTTTGGCTTATATATAATGTAAATAGTAACCCAGCTTGACCTACCTTTGTTTGTGAAGAATTATTGGACTCTTTGAACATTCTGAATAAATCATTACTGTTTCTCAGTTGTTTAAGAAACCTCCTTTTTTTAAATAAAAACTGATGACAAGTGATGTACCATATCAGTTGATACTTTGAGAGATGTTGTTGTAAGAGTTATTTTTTGGGACGGCTATCTTGGAATCATTTTTTTTGTTTCTTCTTTCTAGCATCAGTCCAAGGATTTGTTTCTTTTATTCTTTTAAGAGTAGGAGCCATCCATTCCATTTCTACTGGGATAGACACTATGTTCTTGTTTTTAATGAATATAGTAGCTTCTTCTAAGTCATTAAAGGTTCTCATCTCATTATCAAAAAGTATTTTTATCTTGGCTGGAAAGGCCAGCTCTGCTTTAATGTTGTTTTGTTTGAACAATTTTATTATTGGCCAGACTTTTTTCCTTTGTTATAGTATTCTGGAAGAATAATGACTGTCACACCTTATCAGGCTTTGATTGTATTTTAAGGGTGATTTTCTCCAAGCAGGTTTTAATATTAGTTCCTTGTCCAGAAATGAAAGAAATTTTATAACTATGGATGTAGTTGGAGTATTTGTTGAGTTAGAAGCTGGTTTCCTCACTGCGCTATACACCCTTTCAATTCCAAATGAAAGTCCCTCTTTCAAGTCTAAAAATTCAGGAATCCAGGTTGTTAAGAATGAAATAATGTCTTCTCTTTCAGTATTTTCAGGCAGACCAAAGATCCTTATATTGTTTCTCCTTTCCCTGTTTTCTAAGTCATCTATTTTGTTAAGCAGCCATGTATTCTGTTTAAGCAGAAATTCTTTTTGGAATTCTTCCTCTTTGAGTCTCCCTTCAATGTCATTTAGAGAAGTCTCTCTATTTGTTATTTTTGTATGGTGTTGCTGTAATAGTTCCTTAAGAGTATCGGTCTGTTTTTGAGAATTTAATTTGATGTTTTCTAAGTTATTTTTAAAGCCATCCATCTTAAAAGATAGTTCCTGTAAGGTAGATGTCATCAATTGCAGTTCTTATTTCAAAGCAACATCAGGATGATAATTCCTTGAGTTGTTCATATTCAGTGACTCAATATATCTCCAAGTTACCTGACAGGAAAATTTTTGTATAACTCCACCAAAATTTATATTTATGTAGTTTAGTAGTTTATCTATAGATTTCTGATGTTTCAAACTTAAAAATAATAAAAATTTCCTATATTATTATACTAGTTTATGGAGCGCTCAAAATTCACTGTTCTCAGTTTGCCATCTTCGCTGCGCCCCCCACTATGCCTTTTTTCTGTATTATACTTTCTAAGTAAATAAATATTTGTTTTAAATATTTTGAGTCCAGTCATTCCTCTAAAGTCTATTGCAACACCCTTAAGAATTTGCAATATTTCAAAAACTTTCATCAGAAGTACTATACCTCAGTAGCAGTCTATTTTCCACAAAAAAAAGAGAAACATAACTGTATAGTAACTTCATTGTTTTAAATATATCTTTTCTTTTCTTCCTTGGAACGAAAACTGTCCATATGCTCACATATAACATGATTTTATTTGACCATAATTTATCTGAAAGTGTTTGCTATAGAAAAGAAATATTAATAACCATAAGAGCAGATAGTAAAAATTCATTTGCATAGTTTCAGAAACATAGAAGTATCGGCATTTCTGAAATATCCAACTAAAAACCCTGGCAATATTTATTTATGCTATATAAATTTTGTTTATTTATAAAAATTAAAATATGTGTTTATAGTAGATATTAAGGTGTCATGCACATAGAACCTATAATACAACTTTTGTCAGAAGTCAGAATTTAAATAAATGGTGCATAATAAACATAAAACTGCTGCAGATATGATAAATTGTAATATTCAGTGGTACACAAAGTAAGAAGAAGTATAGCATTTTATTTTCTACTTAATGATGTTACACTTCAAAATGACTCTACTCATTCTATTAGTCCCATGTCACACTAAGCAGATCTGTCTTCTACCCAAACTTTGTTATATACAGGGAATTGTCTTCCAGGGGAATTGGCTGAGTGCATACAGAAATGAAGTGAGGTTAGTTTTATTAATTTACTTTCTTCACAACTGAATACCCATAGCTTTATTCTCTCATTCCCCTTGGCACTTCTCTGTTTCTTTCTTTAATAATAGTAAATGTGAAAAAAAAAATCAGGATTTGTTCTATTCAGCTTCATTTCACTTGAAGTGCTGTAGGGAGATGAGATTAAGAATTGGTTCACTGTGGTACACAGGTAGTAATGTAAATGGTATTTCAGGATTCACTTTAGTGATGATAATGTGATTTCATTAAGAATGAGTCCTCCTGGAGTGCCCTGCTTCAGAAGAGCATTAAGTCTTGAACTTCTGACTTCTTCTTGTAGCACCAAGGAATTACCAAGAAAGAACTGCTGAGATGTGTAAGTTTTCATTTTCTTTTTTATTGCTGAAAGCAATGCAAGTTTTTAATAGAATCAGTTCAATACTTACCTTCTACATATTACTGAAAAGCTGCTTTATATAGTTTAAATTTTTGTTTAAGAATGTCTGAGTCCATAATCT